>NW_027021339.1:1489580-1497080 GCF_036884655.1 Musa acuminata AAA Group | reverse complement strand
ACGGACAGCAAGCAAAGCGAGAGGCAGCACAGTCCCTGCTATACGAAAGCCCCATCCAGCCCTGTGCCACCCGGGGGGTTCCAGGGTGCTGAGATGGCTGACATTTTGCTCCGCTCACGACGGTCACCGCGCAACGCAAGAACAGGCCAAAAACTTGCCAAAACGGCCCAAAAACGGGCCAAAACTGGCCATTTTTGGCTGCGCGAGCGAGCGGCGAACAGCGAGCGAAGCGAGAGGCAGCACCGTCCCTGCTATACGAAAGCCCCATCCAGCCCTGTGCCACCCGGGGGGTTCCAGGGTGCTGAGATGGCTGACATTTTGCTCCGCTCACGACGGTCACCGCGCGACGCAAGAACAGCCCAAAAACAGGCCAAAACGGCCCAAAAACGGGCCAAAACTGGCCATTTTTGGCTGCGCGAGCGAGCGGCGAGCGGCGGACAGCGAGCTAAGCGAGAGGCAGCACCGTCCCTGCTATACGAAAGCCCCATCCAGCCCTGTGCCACCCGGGGGGTTCCAGGGTGCTGAGATGGCTGACATTTTGCTCCGCTCACGACGGTCACCGCGCGACGCAAGAACAGCCCAAAAACAGGCCAAAACGGCCCAAAAACGGGCCAAAACTGGCCATTTTTGGCTGCGCGAGCGAGCAGCGAGCGGCGGACAGCGAGCGAAGCGAGAGGCATCACCGTCCCTGCTATACGAAAGCCCCATCCAGCCCTGTGCCACCCGGGGGGTTCCAGGGTGCTGAGATGGCTGACATTTTGCTCCGCTCAAGATGGTCACCGCGCAACGCAAAAACAGGCCAAAAACTGGCCAAAACGGGCCAAAACTGGCCATTTTTGGCTGCGCGAGCGAGCGGCGAGCGGCGGACAGCGAGCGAAGCGAGAGGCAGCACCGTCCCTGCTATACGAAAGCCCCATCCAGCCCTGTGCCACCCGGGGGGTTCCAGGGTGCTGAGATGGCTGACATTTTGCTCCGCTCACGACGGTCACCGCGCGACGCAAGAACAGGCCAAAAACTGGCCAAAACGGCCCAAAAACGGGCCAAAACTGGCCATTTTTGGCTGCGCGAGCGAGCGGCGAGCGGCGGACAACGAGCGAAGCGAGAGGCAGCACCATCCCTGCTATACGAAAGCCCCATCCAGCCCTGTGCCACCCGGGGGGTTCCAGGGTGCTGAGATGGCTGACATTTTGCTCCGCTCACGACGGTCACCGCGCGACGCAAGAACAGCCCAAAAACAGGCCAAAACGGCCCAAAAAAGGGACAAAACTGGCCATTTTTGGCTGCGCGAGCGAGCGGCGAGCGGCGGACAGCGAGCTAAGCGAGAGGCAGCACCGTCCCTGCTATACGAAAGCCCCATCCAGCCCTGTGCCACCCGGGGGGTTCCAGGGTGCTGAGATGGCTGACATTTTGCTCCGCTCACGACGGTCACCGCGCGACGCAAGAACAGCCCAAAAACAGGCCAAAACGGCCCAAAAACGGGCCAAAACTGGCCATTTTTGGCTGCGCGAGCGAGCAGCGAGCGGCGGACAGCGAGCGAAGCGAGAGGCATCACCGTCCCTGCTATACGAAAGCCCCATCCAGCCCTGTGCCACCCGGGGGGTTCCAGGGTGCTGAGATGGCTGACATTTTGCTCCGCTCAAGATGGTCACCGCGCAACGCAAAAACAGGCCAAAAACTGGCCAAAACGGGCCAAAACTGGCCATTTTTGGCTGCGCGAGCGAGCGGCGAGCGGCGAACAGCGAGCGAAGCGAGAGGCAGCACCGTCCCTGCTATACGAAAGCCCCATCCAGCCCTGTGCCACCCGGGGGGTTCCAGGGTGCTGAGATGGCTGACATTTTGCTCCGCTCACGACGGTCACCGCGCGACGCAAGAACAGGCCAAAAACTGGCCAAAACGGCCCAAAAACGGGCCAAAACTGGCCATTTTTGGCTGCGCGAGCGAGCGGCGAGCGGCGGACAGCGAGCGAAGCGAGAGGCAGCACCGTCCCTGCTATACGAAAGCCCCATCCAGCCCTGTGCCACCCTGTCACGACCTTAGCTGGTTTTGCCTAAGGCGTGCGGCACCCTCGCGCGTCCGTCCGCAAAGGTCAGCCTCCCCGAAGCCTCCCATTGTCCCTTAGGACCAACAAAAGAGAGAACGGGTTGAAGAGAACGCCTCAATCGGGATCCACAAGCAAACATGTCCGAAAAACACTTCATAGACAATGTAAATTACAAACAGACTTTACAAGCTCTGAATAGTTGCACAACAAAGGGTAAAATGGTCCATTACAGACCGAAAAGCTCTCGAACGTGTCCACATGACACAACCTTTATTTACAAGCCTAAAGAGGCCACCAACCCAACTAAAATGGGACTATTAAGCCTTCGGCCGCCCCTTTTACATTCTATACAAGGCATGAACATGCCAAAAGACAACGGACAGACATAAGCATTACATCCAACATCTTGTTTAGAAGTTTGTCCGTTACATTCTCCCCCACTTATCCCTTCGACGTCCTCGTCGAAGCCTTTGTGAACACTGCAACTCTTCGCCTTTGCTGAGTCTTCAATCTTCCGCTCCAGCTACAATGCACCTCCTGGCTCCCAGCTGCTCTCCGCTGCTGTTTCTGAGTAGTCGAACCTTTGATCCGCCTTGCTGCTTCAACTCGCCAATGACTCTGACTCTGGTGTGGGGTTGGCTGAGTTGTGTTGATCCTTGTCGATTCTTGCGGATCCACCAAATGAAGGAAAAGACCATTCTTACTGCGCCAGTTTCTCAAAATTTCCACATGCTGCTTGAACTGGGTGGATGCTTGTTGGAGCTTTAACGAGCATCGCCTCGCAAACTTCTGAAGTTTTGGGTCCTTCCTCCACAAAATCTGCTCATTGACTCTTCTTTCAGTTAGTTGTCACATCCAAGTAGGTTCGCATCACTTCCGCTTTCGATTGGCATTTCGTTGGGAAATGAAGCGGACAATCTACTCTCAGTAGCACTGATCACCGTTGGTGAGGATTTTGACAACTATTGTCTTCCATTATCTTCGAAGGGTCTTTGAACTTGTGCAGAGCTCCTCTGCTGGATAGATAAGAGAACTGGGGTACTCGGTTTCGCCCATTCTCTTAAGAGTTGAGAAGGCAAAGGTTACTTGACTTCGCCCGCCTCCTCGAGGTTGTACTTCATGCATCGAGCTGGTTACTGGCCTTCGCCTGCTCTTTGCTCACACTTCTGAAGCACTTGAAGTGTTTGCACTCCTTGCGTTGAGTTAGCTACTGTGATTCACCTTCTCAATGCCATTGAACTTCTGGAATGCAGGAAGTTTTCACCCCAACTTGGAGTAATTCTCTGATAGATGAGGTCGCCTCTGGGATTGTACCGTCTTCTCCATCAACCCTGCCGCCTACTCCACTGAGTAGCAAAGGTACAGCACCACGTACTGCCTGCTTCGTTCCTTGGTCATGCACTCTTGCATGACCCGAAGTCCTTCACTTACGGCTATCTTGATGAGAAACTTGTTGACACCGGTCTTACGAAGTTTCTTGGCCTCTGCCCTTCAGCCTTGTCTCGGTACTTGGAGATTGCCTCTGCATGCTCCACCTCCTCGGCCCCTTTCACGACCAAGCGCTCTCCCTCCGTGAGAGCAAGGGATCAATGACTTGCACGGAAGTCCCGCCTCTGCGGTGCCATGGCGCTGCCATGCCCATGGCCCTACTATCCGTCGCTTCGCCTCTGTATCCCTTTCCTTCACAATCAGTAGAGATGTCTCCGTGGCACTCCTCTGAGTCCACCTCCATTCTAACTGATGCTTGATTTTGGGTAGCTAAGTCCCTCTGGACTCATCGTCGCTTCCTCGCCCCTTTCGACCTCCTGCTTCAACACCTCTGTGTTCTCCAAGCAGTCTGTTTGGTCGATGGAAAGACAGACTGCAACTCCCATGCATGGCCTCTGCCATCACATTGTAGGGTTTGCACCGATTCTGTTCTCCTTAGCTTCCTTGGTAGCAACGTTCGCTTACTCGACCTTGTCCTCTGACTTGTCGGGCTCCCTTAAGCGAATATGAGCTCTGGAGCAGTCCAACTCTCCAGCTGCTTCGATCATACCTCTGCATGATCAAGTCCCTCTCATGGGACTCACTGGTACTTGCATTCGAACTCTTCCCTTGGTGGAACCCAGCCCCCATATGCTGATGACCAAGGTTTTCATCCGATGCAAAATTCGGTGCACGCCCGGAAGACCCGCCTCTGCGGTACCATGGCCTTCACTCCTTGAATCCATAGCCCTTCTTGCCGTCGTGTTGTTCACCAAAGCGGAGCTCCCAGTAGCTCCCGATCATACCTCCATATGATCTCATCCCTCACGGGACATGTCGTGTGTGTCGCATTGCCACGAACTGTTCCACCACGATCCGCTGCACCATGTCGCCTCCTGGTGACATCTCCATTGCATTCTGATCCTTGTGGAATAAACTCGAATTGTGAACCCTCCATGTGTGGCCTCTGCCAATACATCGCAGGGTCTCCTCCACCTTCGATTTTGTTCGCTCCTTTGGCAATCGACCTTCATCCACCCACTCTTGGGTCACACCTAGATGAAGCACCGCTCTAGGACAGTCCGTCGCCGAGTAGCTCCCGAAGTCCACCGACTTCGCTGTAATTTGTGCACCATTGCCTGGATCCTGGGCCTCTGCCCCTACCAGCACAATCTCCGCTGCACACTGCTTCCTTCATAGCAACTCAAATGGCAACACTGTGGCATATTCTTCAAGAGTACCCGCCTCTGCGTCCTCTTGCCCCGTGCTAAGGCCTTCTGTACCCAACTTCGCCTCCGCAAATTGAGTCGCCTTAGTTCCTCCATCGAATGCTCCTCCGAGATAAAGTGCATGTGCCCCGAAGCTCCCTTCGTCTTTGGCACCATGCAAGATGAGTCCGCTCTGTCAGAATGAAGGACCCAGGGAACAGCATGATTCTACTCCTGCCTCTGCAAGAGTTCATGTCCTTGACCTCTGTCTAGGGAAAGCGCTGTGCCTCTGCTCCATGTTCCAACTTCTATGCTGGCTCCCTTCATGCGGCTTGGGTACTTCGCCAAGTTACACCCAAGTTGCTCCGCTCCTCGTTTCTGCATTGAGTCGATGGTGGCCCTCGCGCCCACCATTCCACGGGTCAGCCCTCCCTTAAGTCCGATCTCCATATCGACTCCAAGTGTGCCTCCATTTGAGTTGCTTTGGGTCGCTCCCCCACTTGATCTCGCAATGCATCCACCAATGCATTCTCTCAAGCGAGATCATGCGACGACTCCTCGCCGCTTGCTCAGTCCATCGAGCTTCGTGGAGTTGTTGTTTGTGAGGTACTCCTCCTCAACATGTGAAGTCCGTCTCACATGATTCTCCCTCTGGAGAGCTGAGACTTATCCCTCCTGGATAACTGTCCCGTTGGAGCAACATCTCTCTTCGTTTCGGAGACCACCATCCCCTTGGACTACTCCGATCTGCTGAACAAACTGTGCATTGTTCTGCCTCTTGCAAACGCACTTGCTAGATTGCGCCTCCACGTCAATACAGCCACCGCTGCACCCCTCAAGGCCTAGCAACATGCTGAACTCGTTGCACACTTCAGCCTCCTCCGGACGTATCCTTCGCATGTCGAAGAGAAAGTTTCAATGCTCCATGGCGACGAGTCTCGACCGCCTTGGGATGGCCACGAACAATCCATCGTCCGCATACAAGCCCATGCATGAGTACCGAATTCTTCGAGTTAGCAATTCCCCTCACCTCTGTGAGCTTTGCACAACTCTTTCGGTCGCTGAGCAACTCATTCCACTTTGCATGGTCTCGTCCTTTGCCAAGCGCCTCGCTTGCCTTGAGCACCATCAAGTAAAGTTGTCAACGTTGAGCCGTAGCTCAAACTCAGCCATCCCAACCTTTGTGCGCTCCAAATTCTTCCAAGCTTGCCTGTTCTCGTGGTGCCTCTTGCGCGAAGGGTTGGCCATTCCTCTGAATGCCAATCTCAGATGCCCGCTCCTCTGAGCGACTCTTTTCCCTACATCTCCATGCCCGTTTTCCCTCAAACGGTCGCGCGTGTGCTGACTGCCCTCAACGCAGCCCCGCTAGGTCCCCCACGTTTGCATGTCAAGTGTTTCTATGAGTGCTTGTCCCGCTCTGATACCATAATGTCACGACCTTAGCTGGTTTTGCCTAAGGCGTGCGGCACCCTCGCGCGTCCGTCCGCAAAGGTCAGCCTCCCCGAAGCCTCCCATTGTCCCTTAGGACCAACAAAAGAGAGAACGGGTTGAAGAGAACGCCTCAATCGGGATCCACAAGCAAACATGTCCGAAAAACACTTCATAGACAATGTAAATTACAAACAGACTTTACAAGCTCTGAATAGTTGCACAACAAAGGGTAAAATGGTCCATTACAGACCGAAAAGCTCTCGAACGTGTCCACATGACACAACCTTTATTTACAAGCCTAAAGAGGCCACCAACCCAACTAAAATGGGACTATTAAGCCTTCGGCCGCCCCTTTTACATTCTATACAAGGCATGAACATGCCAAAAGACAACGGACAGACATAAGCATTACATCCAACATCTTGTTTAGAAGTTTGTCCGTTACAACCCGGGGGGTTCCAGGGTGCTGAGATGGCTGACATTTTGCTCCGCTCACGACGGTCACCGCGCGACGCAAGAACAGCCCAAAAACAGGCCAAAACGGCCCAAAAACGGGACAAAACTGGCCATTTTTGGCTGCGCGAGCGAGCGGCGAGCGGCGGACAGCGAGCGAAGCGAGAGGCAGCACCGTCCCTGCTATACGAAAGCCCCATCCAGCCCTGTGCCACCCGGGGGGTTCCAGGGTGCTGAGATGGCTGACATTTTGCTCCGCTCACGACGGTCACCGCGCGACGCAAGAACAGCCCAAAAACAGGCCAAAACGGCCCAAAAACGGGCCAAAACTGGCCATTTTTGGCTGCGCGAGCGAGCAGCGAGCGGCGGACAGCGAGCGAAGCGAGAGGCATCACCGTCCCTGCTATACGAAAGCCCCATCCAGCCCTGTGCCACCCGGGGGGTTCCAGGGTGCTGAGATGGCTGACATTTTGCTCCGCTCAAGATGGTCACCGCGCAACGCAAAAACAGGCCAAAAACTGGCCAAAACGGGCCAAAACTGGCCATTTTTGGCTGCGCGAGCGAGCGGCGAGCGGCGAACAGCGAGCGAAGCGAGAGGCAGCACCGTCCCTGCTATACGAAAGCCCCATCCAGCCCTGTGCCACCCGGGGGGTTCCAGGGTGCTGAGATGGCTGACATTTTGCTCCGCTCACGACGGTCACCGCGCGACGCAAGAACAGGCCAAAAACTGGCCAAAACGGCCCAAAAACGGGCCAAAACTGGCCATTTTTGGCTGCGCGAGCGAGCGGCGAGCGGCGGACAGCGAGCGAAGCGAGAGGCAGCACCGTCCCTGCTATACGAAAGCCCCATCCAGCCCTGTGCCACCCGGGGGGTTCCAGGGTGCTGAGATGGCTGACATTT
>NW_027021339.1:1479423-1481923 GCF_036884655.1 Musa acuminata AAA Group | reverse complement strand
CAAGAACAGGCCAAAAACTGGCCAAAACGGCCCAAAAACGGGCCAAAACTGGCCATTTTTGGCTGCGCGAGCGAGCGGCGAGCGGCGGACAGCGAGCGAAGCGAGAGGCAGCACCGTCCCTGCTATACGAAAGCCCCATCCAGCCCTGTGCCACCCGGGGGGTTCCAGGGTGCTGAGATGGCTGACATTTTGCTCCGCTCACGACGGTCGCCGCGGCACACAAGAACAGCCCAAAAACAGGCCAAAACAGCCCAAAAACGGGCCAAAACTGGCCATTTTTGGCTGCGCGAGCGAGCAGCGAGCGGCGGACAGCGAGCGAAGCGAGAGGCAGCACCGTCCCTGCTATACGAAAGCCCCATCCAGCCCTGTGCCACCCGGGGGGTTCCAGGGTGCTGAGATGGCTGACGTTTTGCTCCGCTCACGACGGTCGCCGCGGCACGCAAGAACAGGCCAAAAACTGGCCAAAACAGCCCAAAAACGGGCCAAAACTGGCCATTTTTTGCTGCGCGAGCGAGCGGAGAGCGGCGAACAGCGAGCGAAGCGCGAGGCAGCACCGTCCCTGCTATACGAAAGCCCCATCCAGCCCTGTGCCACCCGGGGGGTTCCAGGGTGCTGAGATGGCTGACATTTTGCTCCGCTCACGACGGTCACCGCGCCACACAAGAACAGCCCAAAAACAGGCCAAAACAGCCCAAAAACGGGCCAAAACTGGCCATTTTTGGCTGCGCGAGCGAGCGGCGAGCGGCGAACAGCGAGCGAAGCGAGAGGCAGCACCGTCCCTGCTATACGAAAGCCCCATCCAGCCCTGTGCCACCCGGGGGGTTCCAGGGTGCTGAGATGGCTGACGTTTTGCTCCGCTCACGACGGTCACCGCACCACGCAAGAACAGGCCAAAAACTGGCCAAAACAGCCCAAAAACGGGCCAAAACTGGCCATTTTTGGCTGCGCGAGCGAGCGGCGAGCGGCGAACAGCGAGCGAAGCGAGAGGCAGCACCGTCCCTGCTATACGAAAGCCCCATCCAGCCCTGTGCCACCCGGGGGGTTCCAGGGTGCTGAGATGGCTGACGTTTTGCTCCGCTCTCGACGGTCACCGCGCAATGCAAGAACAGGCCAAAAACTGGCCAAAACGGCCCAAAAACGGGCCAAAACTGGCCATTTTTGGCTGCGCGAGCGGCGAGCGGCGGACAGCGAGCGAAGCGAGAGGCAGCACCGTCCCTGCTATACGAAAGCCCCATCCAGCCCTGTGCCACCCGGGGGGTTCCAGGGTGCTGAGATGGCTGACGTTTTGCTCCGCTCTCGACGGTCACCGCGCAATGCAAGAACAGGCCAAAAACTGGCCAAAACGGCCCAAAAACGGGCCAAAACTGGCCATTTTTGGCTGCGCGAGCGAGCGGCGAGCGGCGGACAGCGAGCGAAGCGAGAGGCAGCACCGTCCCTGCTATACGAAAGCCCCATCCAGCCCTGTGCCACCCGGGGGGTTCCAGGGTGCTGAGATGGCTGACGTTTTGCTCCGCTCTCGACGGTCACCGCGCAATGCAAGAACAGGCCAAAAACTGGCCAAAACGGCCCAAAAACGGGCCAAAACTGGCCATTTTTGGCTGCACGAGCGAGCGGCGAGCGGCGGACAGCGAGCGAAGCGAGAGGCAGCACCGTCCCTGCTATACGAAAGCCCCATCCAGCCCTGTGCCACCCGGGGGGTTCCAGGGTGCTGAGATGGCTGACGTTTTGCTCCGCTCTCGACGGTCACCGCGCAATGCAAGAACAGGCCAAAAACTGGCCAAAACGGCCCAAAAACGGGCCAAAACTGGCCATTTTTGGCTGCACGAGCGAGCGGCGAGCGGCGGACAGCGAGCGAAGCGAGAGGCAGCACCGTCCCTGCTATACGAAAGCCCCATCCAGCCCTGTGCCACCCGGGGGGTTCCAGGGTGCTGAGATGGCTGACGTTTTGCTCCGCTCTCGACGGTCACCGCGCAATGCAAGAACAGGCCAAAAACTGGCCAAAACGGCCCAAAAACGGGCCAAAACTGGCCATTTTTGGCTGCACGAGCGAGCGGCGAGCGGCGGACAGCGAGCGAAGCGAGAGGCAGCACCGTCCCTGCTATACGAAAGCCCCATCCAGCCCTGTGCCACCCGGGGGGTTCCAGGGTGCTGAGATGGCTGACGTTTTGCTCCGCTCTCGACGGTCACCGCGCAATGCAAGAACAGGCCAAAAACTGGCCAAAACGGCCCAAAAACGGGCCAAAACTGGCCATTTTTGGCTGCACGAGCGAGCGGCGAGCGGCGGACAGCGAGCGAAGCGAGAGGCAGCACCGTCCCTGCTATACGAAAGCCCCATCCAGCCCTGTGCCACCCGGGGGGTTCCAGGGTGCTGAGATGGCTGACGTTTTGCTCCGCTCTCGACGGTCACCGCGCAATGCAAGAACAGGCCAAAAACTGGCCAAAACGGCCCAAAAACGGGCCAAAACTGGCCATTTTTGGCTGCGCGAGCGAGCGGCGAGCG
>NW_027021339.1:1469423-1471923 GCF_036884655.1 Musa acuminata AAA Group | reverse complement strand
CCGTGCAATGGTGGACACGGGCGCTACCCACAACTTCATAGCCGATCGTGAAGCACAGCGACTTGGGTTGACATTGGAGAAGAGCCCAAGCCGAATGAAAGCAGTGAACTCGGAGGCCAGGCGAATCTCCGGATTGGCGAAGGGAGTTCCCATCAGAATCGGGACTTGGAGCGGAACCACCAACATGATGGCCGTGCCACTAGACGACTTCCAAGTGATCCTTGGAATGGAGTTTATGCACGCGGCGAAGTTGGTGCCGATGCCATTCTTGAATTCCCTATGTATGATGGGAGGCGATGACCCCTGTGTGGTGCCCGTCTCTCGGAGAGGAACCAAGGAGCCCCAACATATTTCGGCATTACAATTGAAGAAAGGGGTGCGAAAGGGCGAACTAACATTCGTGGCTGCTATGAAGCTAGAGCCACTCAATGAAGAAGCCATTCAAGAACCTGCTGTGGTGGCCAACGTCCTGAAGGAGTTCAAAGACGTTATGCCACCTGAGTTGCCGAAGACTCTTCCGCCACGCAGAGGCGTGGATCACAGTATTGAGCTGGAGCCAGGAGTGAAGCCTCCAGCGAGACCACCCTATCGCATGGCCCCGCCAGAGTTGGCAGAACTCAGAAAGCAGTTAGGTGAACTGCTAAGCGGTGGTCTCATCCGCAGCTCAAAAGCACCTTTCGGAGCTCCAGTTCTCTTTCAGAAGAAACAAGATGGGAGCCTCCGATTATGCGTCGACTACCGAGCCCTCAACAAAGTAACAGTGAAGAACAAGTATCCCATCCCGCTCATCGCGGACTTGTTCGACCAATTGGGCAAGGCGAAGTATTTCTCAAAACTCGACCTTCGGTCGGGGTATTGGCAGGTGCGCATTGCTGAAGGCGACGAAGCAAAGACTACATGTGTGACCAGATATGGAGCGTTTGAGTTCTTGGTGATGCCTTTCGGCTTAACCAACGCTCCGGCAACATTCTGTACTCTCATGAACCAGCTATTCAAGGAGTATTTGGATAAGTTCGTGGTCGTCTACTTGGACGACATCGTCGTTTACAGCCAAACGCTCGAGGAGCACGTCAAGCACCTTCGGACGATTTTCAAGGTTCTCAGGGAGAACACTTTGTTCGTAAAAAGGGAGAAATGCTACTTTGCTCAGACTGAGATCCTGTTCTTGGGGCACCGAATCGGTGATGGCTCCATCCGGATGGACAAGTCGAAGGTGCAAGCAGTTGCGGAATGGCGAACTCCAAAGAAGGTGCCAGAGTTGAGATCCTTCCTTGGTTTCGTCAACTACTACCGACGCTTCATTGCTGGATATTCGAAGCGGGCAACCCCACTGACGGAGTTGCTGAAGAAGGAGCAGCCTTGGAAGTGGTCTGACAAATGTGAGATAGCATTCCAAGATCTGAAGGCTGCTGTTCTGGAAGAACCAGTGCTCAAATTGCCAAACTATGGAGAGCCCTTTGAAGTCCATACAGATGCTTCGGACTTTGCTATTGGTGGAGTACTCATGCAAGAAGGTCATCCGGTGGCCTACGAGAGCCGTAAACTCAACGAGACCGAGAGGCGGTATCCAGTGCATGAGAAGGAGATGACAGCGGTGATCCACTGCCTACGAGTTTGGCGACACTACCTCCTTGGGTCGCGATTTGTGCTGAGGACAGACAACATCGCCTTGAGTTATTTCCAAACTCAGAAGAAGCTCTCCCCAAAGCAAGCACGGTGGCAGGACTTCCTGGCTGAATTTGATATGGCAATGGAATATAAGCCCGGGAAGGCGAATGTCGTGGCCGATGCGCTGAGTCGGAAGGTGGAGTGCGTGAATGCTGCACAACTGGAGGGCAGAGGCCAAGCAAGTCAGTTACACTCAACCTTCCTTTCCCGAATCAGAGATGGACTGTATAGTGATCCCCAGGCAGTTATCCTGATGCAGCTCATCAAAGAAGGCAAAGCACGACGATTTTGGGTCCAGGAGGGACTTGTTTACACAAAAGGGAATAGGGTTTATGTTCCCCGAGTGGACAATCTAAGGCGTGAACTCTTGAAAGAGTGTCACGATTCCCTTTGGGCTGGACACCCCGGCATTCACAGAACGTTGGCTCTCGTGGAGAGGGCCTTCTACTGGCCAAAAATGGGGATTGATGTGGAGGAGTATGTTCGAACATGCCTTACTTGCCAACAAGACAAGGTGGAGCAGCGGAAGCCGGTGGGACTTTTGGAGCCGTTGCCCGTACCAGAAAGGCCTTGGGAGAGCATTTCCTTAGACTTCATATCAAGCTTGCCACCTGTAGGGGGACTTGGATCGATACTTGTGGTGGTCGATCGGTTTTCAAAGTATGCAACTTTCATTGCTGCTCCCCTACACTGTTCAGCTGAAGAGGCGGCCAGACTGATGATGAAGGGTGTAGTGAAGTATTGGGGAGTCCCACACAATATCATTAGTGATCGAGACGCTCGGTTTCTGGGACGGTTCTGGACCGAGCTATTCAAATTGTTGGGATCAAAG
>NW_027021339.1:1457006-1460923 GCF_036884655.1 Musa acuminata AAA Group | reverse complement strand
CCAAAACGGCCCAAAAACGGGCCAAAACTGGCCATTTTTGGCTGCACGAGCGAGCGGCGAGCGGCGGACAGCGAGCGAAGCGAGAGGCAGCACCGTCCCTGCTATACGAAAGCCCCATCCAGCCCTGTGCCACCCGGGGGGTTCCAGGGTGCTGAGATGGCTGACGTTTTGCTCCGCTCTCGACGGTCACCGCGCAATGCAAGAACAGGCCAAAAACTGGCCAAAACGGCCCAAAAACGGGCCAAAACTGGCCATTTTTGGCTGCGCGAGCGAGCGGCGAGCGGCGGACAGCGAGCGAAGCGAGAGGCAGCACCGTCCCTGCTATACGAAAGCCCCATCCAGCCCTGTGCCACCCGGGGGGTTCCAGGGTGCTGAGATGGCTGACGTTTTGCTCCGCTCTCGACGGTCACCGCGCAATGCAAGAACAGGCCAAAAACTGGCCAAAACGGCCCAAAAACGGGCCAAAACTGGCCATTTTTGGCTGCACGAGCGAGCGGCGAGCGGCGGACAGCGAGCGAAGCGAGAGGCAGCACCGTCCCTGCTATACGAAAGCCCCATCCAGCCCTGTGCCACCCGGGGGGTTCCAGGGTGCTGAGATGGCTGACGTTTTGCTCCGCTCTCGACGGTCACCGCGCAATGCAAGAACAGGCCAAAAACTGGCCAAAACGGCCCAAAAACGGGCCAAAACTGGCCATTTTTGGCTGCACGAGCGAGCGGCGAGCGGCGGACAGCGAGCGAAGCGAGAGGCAGCACCGTCCCTGCTATACGAAAGCCCCATCCAGCCCTGTGCCACCCGGGGGGTTCCAGGGTGCTGAGATGGCTGACGTTTTGCTCCGCTCTCGACGGTCACCGCGCAATGCAAGAACAGGCCAAAAACTGGCCAAAACGGCCCAAAAACGGGCCAAAACTGGCCATTTTTGGCTGCACGAGCGAGCGGCGAGCGGCGGACAGCGAGCGAAGCGAGAGGCAGCACCGTCCCTGCTATACGAAAGCCCCATCCAGCCCTGTGCCACCCGGGGGGTTCCAGGGTGCTGAGATGGCTGACGTTTTGCTCCGCTCTCGACGGTCACCGCGCAATGCAAGAACAGGCCAAAAACTGGCCAAAACGGCCCAAAAACGGGCCAAAACTGGCCATTTTTGGCTGCGCGAGCGAGCGGCGAGCGGCGGACAGCGAGCGAAGCGAGAGGCAGCACCGTCCCTGCTATACGAAAGCCCCATCCAGCCCTGTGCCACCCGGGGGGTTCCAGGGTGCTGAGATGGCTGACGTTTTGCTCCGCTCTCGACGGTCACCGCGCAATGCAAGAACAGGCCAAAAACTGGCCAAAACGGCCCAAAAACGGGCCAAAACTGGCCATTTTTGGCTGCACGAGCGAGCGGCGAGCGGCGGACAGCGAGCGAAGCGAGAGGCAGCACCGTCCCTGCTATACGAAAGCCCCATCCAGCCCTGTGCCACCCGGGGGGTTCCAGGGTGCTGAGATGGCTGACGTTTTGCTCCGCTCTCGACGGTCACCGCGCAATGCAAGAACAGGCCAAAAACTGGCCAAAACGGCCCAAAAACGGGCCAAAACTGGCCATTTTTGGCTGCACGAGCGAGCGGCGAGCGGCGGACAGCGAGCGAAGCGAGAGGCAGCACCGTCCCTGCTATACGAAAGCCCCATCCAGCCCTGTGCCACCCGGGGGGTTCCAGGGTGCTGAGATGGCTGACGTTTTGCTCCGCTCTCGACGGTCACCGCGCAATGCAAGAACAGGCCAAAAACTGGCCAAAACGGCCCAAAAACGGGCCAAAACTGGCCATTTTTGGCTGCACGAGCGAGCGGCGAGCGGCGGACAGCGAGCGAAGCGAGAGGCAGCACCGTCCCTGCTATACGAAAGCCCCATCCAGCCCTGTGCCACCCGGGGGGTTCCAGGGTGCTGAGATGGCTGACGTTTTGCTCCGCTCTCGACGGTCACCGCGCAATGCAAGAACAGGCCAAAAACTGGCCAAAACGGCCCAAAAACGGGCCAAAACTGGCCATTTTTGGCTGCGCGAGCGAGCGGCGAGCGGCGGACAGCGAGCGAAGCGAGAGGCAGCACCGTCCCTGCTATACGAAAGCCCCATCCAGCCCTGTGCCACCCGGGGGGTTCCAGGGTGCTGAGATGGCTGACGTTTTGCTCCGCTCTCGACGGTCACCGCGCAATGCAAGAACAGGCCAAAAACTGGCCAAAACGGCCCAAAAACGGGCCAAAACTGGCCATTTTTGGCTGCACGAGCGAGCGGCGAGCGGCGGACAGCGAGCGAAGCGAGAGGCAGCACCGTCCCTGCTATACGAAAGCCCCATCCAGCCCTGTGCCACCCGGGGGGTTCCAGGGTGCTGAGATGGCTGACGTTTTGCTCCGCTCTCGACGGTCACCGCGCAATGCAAGAACAGGCCAAAAACTGGCCAAAACGGCCCAAAAACGGGCCAAAACTGGCCATTTTTGGCTGCACGAGCGAGCGGCGAGCGGCGGACAGCGAGCGAAGCGAGAGGCAGCACCGTCCCTGCTATACGAAAGCCCCATCCAGCCCTGTGCCACCCGGGGGGTTCCAGGGTGCTGAGATGGCTGACGTTTTGCTCCGCTCTCGACGGTCACCGCGCAATGCAAGAACAGGCCAAAAACTGGCCAAAACGGCCCAAAAACGGGCCAAAACTGGCCATTTTTGGCTGCACGAGCGAGCGGCGAGCGGCGGACAGCGAGCGAAGCGAGAGGCAGCACCGTCCCTGCTATACGAAAGCCCCATCCAGCCCTGTGCCACCCGGGGGGTTCCAGGGTGCTGAGATGGCTGACGTTTTGCTCCGCTCTCGACGGTCACCGCGCAATGCAAGAACAGGCCAAAAACTGGCCAAAACGGCCCAAAAACGGGCCAAAACTGGCCATTTTTGGCTGCACGAGCGAGCGGCGAGCGGCGGACAGCGAGCGAAGCGAGAGGCAGCACCGTCCCTGCTATACGAAAGCCCCATCCAGCCCTGTGCCACCCGGGGGGTTCCAGGGTGCTGAGATGGCTGACGTTTTGCTCCGCTCTCGACGGTCACCGCGCAATGCAAGAACAGGCCAAAAACTGGCCAAAACGGCCCAAAAACGGGCCAAAACTGGCCATTTTTGGCTGCACGAGCGAGCGGCGAGCGGCGGACAGCGAGCGAAGCGAGAGGCAGCACCGTCCCTGCTATACGAAAGCCCCATCCAGCCCTGTGCCACCCGGGGGGTTCCAGGGTGCTGAGATGGCTGACGTTTTGCTCCGCTCTCGACGGTCACCGCGCAATGCAAGAACAGGCCAAAAACTGGCCAAAACGGCCCAAAAACGGGCCAAAACTGGCCATTTTTGGCTGCACGAGCGAGCGGCGAGCGGCGGACAGCGAGCGAAGCGAGAGGCAGCACCGTCCCTGCTATACGAAAGCCCCATCCAGCCCTGTGCCACCCGGGGGGTTCCAGGGTGCTGAGATGGCTGACGTTTTGCTCCGCTCTCGACGGTCACCGCGCAATGCAAGAACAGGCCAAAAACTGGCCAAAACGGCCCAAAAACGGGCCAAAACTGGCCATTTTTGGCTGCACGAGCGAGCGGCGAGCGGCGGACAGCGAGCGAAGCGAGAGGCAGCACCGTCCCTGCTATACGAAAGCCCCATCCAGCCCTGTGCCACCCGGGGGGTTCCAGGGTGCTGAGATGGCTGACGTTTTGCTCCGCTCTCGACGGTCACCGCGCAATGCAAGAACAGGCCAAAAACTGGCCAAAACGGCCCAAAAACGGGCCAAAACTGGCCATTTTTGGCTGCACGAGCGAGCGGCGAGCGGCGGACAGCGAGCGAAGCGAGAGGCAGCACCGTCCCTGCTATACGAAAGCCCCATCCAGCCCTGTGCCACCCGGGGGGTTCCAGGGTGCTGAGATGGCTGACGTTTTGCTCCGC
>NW_027021339.1:1442006-1447006 GCF_036884655.1 Musa acuminata AAA Group | reverse complement strand
TCACCGCGCAATGCAAGAACAGGCCAAAAACTGGCCAAAACGGCCCAAAAACGGGCCAAAACTGGCCATTTTTGGCTGCGCGAGCGGCGAGCGGCGGACAGCGAGCGAAGCGAGAGGCAGCACCGTCCCTGCTATACGAAAGCCCCATCCAGCCCTGTGCCACCCGGGGGGTTCCAGGGTGCTGAGATGGCTGACGTTTTGCTCCGCTCTCGACGGTCACCGCGCAATGCAAGAACAGGCCAAAAACTGGCCAAAACGGCCCAAAAACGGGCCAAAACTGGCCATTTTTGGCTGCGCGAGCGAGCGGCGAGCGGCGGACAGCGAGCGAAGCGAGAGGCAGCACCGTCCCTGCTATACGAAAGCCCCATCCAGCCCTGTGCCACCCGGGGGGTTCCAGGGTGCTGAGATGGCTGACGTTTTGCTCCGCTCTCGACGGTCACCGCGCAATGCAAGAACAGGCCAAAAACTGGCCAAAACGGCCCAAAAACGGGCCAAAACTGGCCATTTTTGGCTGCACGAGCGAGCGGCGAGCGGCGGACAGCGAGCGAAGCGAGAGGCAGCACCGTCCCTGCTATACGAAAGCCCCATCCAGCCCTGTGCCACCCGGGGGGTTCCAGGGTGCTGAGATGGCTGACGTTTTGCTCCGCTCTCGACGGTCACCGCGCAATGCAAGAACAGGCCAAAAACTGGCCAAAACGGCCCAAAAACGGGCCAAAACTGGCCATTTTTGGCTGCACGAGCGAGCGGCGAGCGGCGGACAGCGAGCGAAGCGAGAGGCAGCACCGTCCCTGCTATACGAAAGCCCCATCCAGCCCTGTGCCACCCGGGGGGTTCCAGGGTGCTGAGATGGCTGACGTTTTGCTCCGCTCTCGACGGTCACCGCGCAATGCAAGAACAGGCCAAAAACTGGCCAAAACGGCCCAAAAACGGGCCAAAACTGGCCATTTTTGGCTGCACGAGCGAGCGGCGAGCGGCGGACAGCGAGCGAAGCGAGAGGCAGCACCGTCCCTGCTATACGAAAGCCCCATCCAGCCCTGTGCCACCCGGGGGGTTCCAGGGTGCTGAGATGGCTGACGTTTTGCTCCGCTCTCGACGGTCACCGCGCAATGCAAGAACAGGCCAAAAACTGGCCAAAACGGCCCAAAAACGGGCCAAAACTGGCCATTTTTGGCTGCGCGAGCGAGCGGCGAGCGGCGGACAGCGAGCGAAGCGAGAGGCAGCACCGTCCCTGCTATACGAAAGCCCCATCCAGCCCTGTGCCACCCGGGGGGTTCCAGGGTGCTGAGATGGCTGACGTTTTGCTCCGCTCTCGACGGTCACCGCGCAATGCAAGAACAGGCCAAAAACTGGCCAAAACGGCCCAAAAACGGGCCAAAACTGGCCATTTTTGGCTGCACGAGCGAGCGGCGAGCGGCGGACAGCGAGCGAAGCGAGAGGCAGCACCGTCCCTGCTATACGAAAGCCCCATCCAGCCCTGTGCCACCCGGGGGGTTCCAGGGTGCTGAGATGGCTGACGTTTTGCTCCGCTCTCGACGGTCACCGCGCAATGCAAGAACAGGCCAAAAACTGGCCAAAACGGCCCAAAAACGGGCCAAAACTGGCCATTTTTGGCTGCACGAGCGAGCGGCGAGCGGCGGACAGCGAGCGAAGCGAGAGGCAGCACCGTCCCTGCTATACGAAAGCCCCATCCAGCCCTGTGCCACCCGGGGGGTTCCAGGGTGCTGAGATGGCTGACGTTTTGCTCCGCTCTCGACGGTCACCGCGCAATGCAAGAACAGGCCAAAAACTGGCCAAAACGGCCCAAAAACGGGCCAAAACTGGCCATTTTTGGCTGCACGAGCGAGCGGCGAGCGGCGGACAGCGAGCGAAGCGAGAGGCAGCACCGTCCCTGCTATACGAAAGCCCCATCCAGCCCTGTGCCACCCGGGGGGTTCCAGGGTGCTGAGATGGCTGACGTTTTGCTCCGCTCTCGACGGTCACCGCGCAATGCAAGAACAGGCCAAAAACTGGCCAAAACGGCCCAAAAACGGGCCAAAACTGGCCATTTTTGGCTGCGCGAGCGAGCGGCGAGCGGCGGACAGCGAGCGAAGCGAGAGGCAGCACCGTCCCTGCTATACGAAAGCCCCATCCAGCCCTGTGCCACCCGGGGGGTTCCAGGGTGCTGAGATGGCTGACGTTTTGCTCCGCTCTCGACGGTCACCGCGCAATGCAAGAACAGGCCAAAAACTGGCCAAAACGGCCCAAAAACGGGCCAAAACTGGCCATTTTTGGCTGCACGAGCGAGCGGCGAGCGGCGGACAGCGAGCGAAGCGAGAGGCAGCACCGTCCCTGCTATACGAAAGCCCCATCCAGCCCTGTGCCACCCGGGGGGTTCCAGGGTGCTGAGATGGCTGACGTTTTGCTCCGCTCTCGACGGTCACCGCGCAATGCAAGAACAGGCCAAAAACTGGCCAAAACGGCCCAAAAACGGGCCAAAACTGGCCATTTTTGGCTGCACGAGCGAGCGGCGAGCGGCGGACAGCGAGCGAAGCGAGAGGCAGCACCGTCCCTGCTATACGAAAGCCCCATCCAGCCCTGTGCCACCCGGGGGGTTCCAGGGTGCTGAGATGGCTGACGTTTTGCTCCGCTCTCGACGGTCACCGCGCAATGCAAGAACAGGCCAAAAACTGGCCAAAACGGCCCAAAAACGGGCCAAAACTGGCCATTTTTGGCTGCACGAGCGAGCGGCGAGCGGCGGACAGCGAGCGAAGCGAGAGGCAGCACCGTCCCTGCTATACGAAAGCCCCATCCAGCCCTGTGCCACCCGGGGGGTTCCAGGGTGCTGAGATGGCTGACGTTTTGCTCCGCTCTCGACGGTCACCGCGCAATGCAAGAACAGGCCAAAAACTGGCCAAAACGGCCCAAAAACGGGCCAAAACTGGCCATTTTTGGCTGCACGAGCGAGCGGCGAGCGGCGGACAGCGAGCGAAGCGAGAGGCAGCACCGTCCCTGCTATACGAAAGCCCCATCCAGCCCTGTGCCACCCGGGGGGTTCCAGGGTGCTGAGATGGCTGACGTTTTGCTCCGCTCTCGACGGTCACCGCGCAATGCAAGAACAGGCCAAAAACTGGCCAAAACGGCCCAAAAACGGGCCAAAACTGGCCATTTTTGGCTGCACGAGCGAGCGGCGAGCGGCGGACAGCGAGCGAAGCGAGAGGCAGCACCGTCCCTGCTATACGAAAGCCCCATCCAGCCCTGTGCCACCCGGGGGGTTCCAGGGTGCTGAGATGGCTGACGTTTTGCTCCGCTCTCGACGGTCACCGCGCAATGCAAGAACAGGCCAAAAACTGGCCAAAACGGCCCAAAAACGGGCCAAAACTGGCCATTTTTGGCTGCACGAGCGAGCGGCGAGCGGCGGACAGCGAGCGAAGCGAGAGGCAGCACCGTCCCTGCTATACGAAAGCCCCATCCAGCCCTGTGCCACCCGGGGGGTTCCAGGGTGCTGAGATGGCTGACGTTTTGCTCCGCTCTCGACGGTCACCGCGCAATGCAAGAACAGGCCAAAAACTGGCCAAAACGGCCCAAAAACGGGCCAAAACTGGCCATTTTTGGCTGCACGAGCGAGCGGCGAGCGGCGGACAGCGAGCGAAGCGAGAGGCAGCACCGTCCCTGCTATACGAAAGCCCCATCCAGCCCTGTGCCACCCGGGGGGTTCCAGGGTGCTGAGATGGCTGACGTTTTGCTCCGCTCTCGACGGTCACCGCGCAATGCAAGAACAGGCCAAAAACTGGCCAAAACGGCCCAAAAACGGGCCAAAACTGGCCATTTTTGGCTGCACGAGCGAGCGGCGAGCGGCGGACAGCGAGCGAAGCGAGAGGCAGCACCGTCCCTGCTATACGAAAGCCCCATCCAGCCCTGTGCCACCCGGGGGGTTCCAGGGTGCTGAGATGGCTGACGTTTTGCTCCGCTCTCGACGGTCACCGCGCAATGCAAGAACAGGCCAAAAACTGGCCAAAACGGCCCAAAAACGGGCCAAAACTGGCCATTTTTGGCTGCGCGAGCGAGCGGCGAGCGGCGGACAGCGAGCGAAGCGAGAGGCAGCACCGTCCCTGCTATATACGAAAGCCCCATCCAGCCCTGTGCCACCCGGGGGGTTCCAGGGTGCTGAGATGGCTGACGTTTTGCTCCGCTCACGACGGTCACCGCACCACGCAAGAACGGACCATAAACAGGCCAAAACAGCCCAAAAACGGGCCAAAACTGGTCATTTTTGGCTGCGCGAGCGAGCGGCGAGCGGCGAACAGCGAGCGAAGCGTGAGGCAGCACCGTCCCTGCTATACGAAAGCCCCATCCAGCCCTGTGCCACCCGGGGGGTTCCAGGGTGCTGAGATGGCTGACGTTTTGCTCCGCTCACGACGGTCACCGCGCCATGCAAGAACGGACCAAAAACAGGCCAAAACAGCCCAAAAACGGGCCAAAACTGGCCATTTTTGGCTGAGCGAGCGAGCGGTGAGCGGCGAACAGCGAGCGAAGCGAGAGGCAGCACCGTCCCTGCTATACGAAAGCCCCATCCAGCCCTGTGCCACCCGGGGGGTTCCAGGGTGCTGAGATGGCTGACGTTTTGCTCCGCTCACGACGGTCGCCGTGCCACGCAAGAACGGACCAAAAACAGGCCAAAACAGCCCAAAAACGGGCCAAAACTGGCCATTTTAGGTTGCGCGAGCGAGCGGCGAGCGGCGAACAGCGAGCGAAGCGTGAGGCAGCACCGTCCCTGCTATACGAAAGCCCCATCCAGCCCTGTGCCACCCGGGGGGTTCCAAGGTGCTGAGATGGCTGACGTTTTGCTCCGCTCACGACGGTCACCGCGCCACGCCAGAACAGACCAAAAACAGGCCAAAACAGCCCAAAAACGGGCCAAAACTGGCCATTTTTGGCTGCGCGAGCGAGCGGCGAGCGGCGAACAGCGAGCGAAGCGAGAAGCAGCACCGTCCATGCTATACGAAAGCCCAATCTAGCAAAGA
>NW_027021339.1:1419506-1422006 GCF_036884655.1 Musa acuminata AAA Group | reverse complement strand
TGAGATGGCTGACGTTTTGCTCCGCTCACGACGGTCACCGCACCACGCAAGAACAGGCCAAAAACTGGCCAAAACAGCCCAAAAACGGGCCAAAACTGGCCATTTTTGGCTGCGCGAGCGAGCGGCGAGCGGCGAACAGCGAGCGAAGCGAGAGGCAGCACCGTCCCTGCTATACGAAAGCCCCATCCAGCCCTGTGCCACCCGGGGGGTTCCAGGGTGCTGAGATGGCTGACGTTTTGCTCCGCTCTCGACGGTCACCGCGCAATGCAAGAACAGGCCAAAAACTGGCCAAAACGGCCCAAAAACGGGCCAAAACTGGCCATTTTTGGCTGCGCGAGCGGCGAGCGGCGGACAGCGAGCGAAGCGAGAGGCAGCACCGTCCCTGCTATACGAAAGCCCCATCCAGCCCTGTGCCACCCGGGGGGTTCCAGGGTGCTGAGATGGCTGACGTTTTGCTCCGCTCTCGACGGTCACCGCGCAATGCAAGAACAGGCCAAAAACTGGCCAAAACGGCCCAAAAACGGGCCAAAACTGGCCATTTTTGGCTGCGCGAGCGAGCGGCGAGCGGCGGACAGCGAGCGAAGCGAGAGGCAGCACCGTCCCTGCTATACGAAAGCCCCATCCAGCCCTGTGCCACCCGGGGGGTTCCAGGGTGCTGAGATGGCTGACGTTTTGCTCCGCTCTCGACGGTCACCGCGCAATGCAAGAACAGGCCAAAAACTGGCCAAAACGGCCCAAAAACGGGCCAAAACTGGCCATTTTTGGCTGCACGAGCGAGCGGCGAGCGGCGGACAGCGAGCGAAGCGAGAGGCAGCACCGTCCCTGCTATACGAAAGCCCCATCCAGCCCTGTGCCACCCGGGGGGTTCCAGGGTGCTGAGATGGCTGACGTTTTGCTCCGCTCTCGACGGTCACCGCGCAATGCAAGAACAGGCCAAAAACTGGCCAAAACGGCCCAAAAACGGGCCAAAACTGGCCATTTTTGGCTGCACGAGCGAGCGGCGAGCGGCGGACAGCGAGCGAAGCGAGAGGCAGCACCGTCCCTGCTATACGAAAGCCCCATCCAGCCCTGTGCCACCCGGGGGGTTCCAGGGTGCTGAGATGGCTGACGTTTTGCTCCGCTCTCGACGGTCACCACGCAATGCAAGAACAGGCCAAAAACTGGCCAAAACGGCCCAAAAACGGGCCAAAACTGGCCATTTTTGGCTGCACGAGCGAGCGGCGAGCGGCGGACAGCGAGCGAAGCGAGAGGCAGCACCGTCCCTGCTATACGAAAGCCCCATCCAGCCCTGTGCCACCCGGGGGGTTCCAGGGTGCTGAGATGGCTGACGTTTTGCTCCGCTCTCGACGGTCACCGCGCAATGCAAGAACAGGCCAAAAACTGGCCAAAACGGCCCAAAAACGGGCCAAAACTGGCCATTTTTGGCTGCACGAGCGAGCGGCGAGCGGCGGACAGCGAGCGAAGCGAGAGGCAGCACCGTCCCTGCTATACGAAAGCCCCATCCAGCCCTGTGCCACCCGGGGGGTTCCAGGGTGCTGAGATGGCTGACGTTTTGCTCCGCTCTCGACGGTCACCGCGCAATGCAAGAACAGGCCAAAAACTGGCCAAAACGGCCCAAAAACGGGCCAAAACTGGCCATTTTTGGCTGCGCGAGCGAGCGGCGAGCGGCGGACAGCGAGCGAAGCGAGAGGCAGCACCGTCCCTGCTATATACGAAAGCCCCATCCAGCCCTGTGCCACCCGGGGGGTTCCAGGGTGCTGAGATGGCTGACGTTTTGCTCCGCTCACGACGGTCACCGCACCACGCAAGAATGGACCAAAAACAGGCCAAAACAGCCCAAAAACGGGCCAAAACTGGTCATTTTTGGCTGCGCGAGCGAGCGGCGAGCGGCGAACAGCGAGCGAAGCGTGAGGCAGCACCGTCCCTGCTATACGAAAGCCCCATCCAGCCCTGTGCCACCCGGGGGGTTCCAGGGTGCTGAGATGGCTGACGTTTTGCTCCGCTCACGACGGTCACCGCGCCATGCAAGAACGGACCAAAAACAGGCCAAAACAGCCCAAAAACGGGCCAAAACTGGCCATTTTTGGCTGAGCGAGCGAGCGGTGAGCGGCGAACAGCGAGCGAAGCGAGAGGCAGCACCGTCCCTGCTATACGAAAGCCCCATCCAGCCCTGTGCCACCCGGGGGGTTCCAGGGTGCTGAGATGGCTGACGTTTTGCTCCGCTCACGACGGTCGCCGTGCCACGCAAGAACGGACCAAAAACAGGCCAAAACAGCCCAAAAACGGGCCAAAACTGGCCATTTTAGGTTGCGCGAGCGAGCGGCGAGCGGCGAACAGCGAGCGAAGCGTGAGGCAGCACCGTCCCTGCTATACGAAAGCCCCATCCAGCCCTGTGCCACCCGGGGGGTTCCAAGGTGCTGAGATGGCTGACGTTTTGCTCCGCTCACGACGGTCACCGCGCCACGCCAGAACAGACCAAAAACAGGCCAAAACAGCCCAA
>NW_027021339.1:1407006-1409506 GCF_036884655.1 Musa acuminata AAA Group | reverse complement strand
GGCCATTTTTGGCTGCACGAGCGAGCGGCGAGCGGCGGACAGCGAGCGAAGCGAGAGGCAGCACCGTCCCTGCTATACGAAAGCCCCATCCAGCCCTGTGCCACCCGGGGGGTTCCAGGGTGCTGAGATGGCTGACGTTTTGCTCCGCTCTCGACGGTCACCGCGCAATGCAAGAACAGGCCAAAAACTGGCCAAAACGGCCCAAAAACGGGCCAAAACTGGCCATTTTTGGCTGCACGAGCGAGCGGCGAGCGGCGGACAGCGAGCGAAGCGAGAGGCAGCACCGTCCCTGCTATACGAAAGCCCCATCCAGCCCTGTGCCACCCGGGGGGTTCCAGGGTGCTGAGATGGCTGACGTTTTGCTCCGCTCTCGACGGTCACCGCGCAATGCAAGAACAGGCCAAAAACTGGCCAAAACGGCCCAAAAACGGGCCAAAACTGGCCATTTTTGGCTGCACGAGCGAGCGGCGAGCGGCGGACAGCGAGCGAAGCGAGAGGCAGCACCGTCCCTGCTATACGAAAGCCCCATCCAGCCCTGTGCCACCCGGGGGGTTCCAGGGTGCTGAGATGGCTGACGTTTTGCTCCGCTCTCGACGGTCACCGCGCAATGCAAGAACAGGCCAAAAACTGGCCAAAACGGCCCAAAAACGGGCCAAAACTGGCCATTTTTGGCTGCGCGAGCGAGCGGCGAGCGGCGGACAGCGAGCGAAGCGAGAGGCAGCACCGTCCCTGCTATATACGAAAGCCCCATCCAGCCCTGTGCCACCCGGGGGGTTCCAGGGTGCTGAGATGGCTGACGTTTTGCTCCGCTCACGACGGTCACCGCACCACGCAAGAACGGACCAAAAACAGGCCAAAACAGCCCAAAAACGGGCCAAAACTGGCCATTTTTGGCTGAGCGAGCGAGCGGTGAGCGGCGAACAGCGAGCGAAGCGAGAGGCAGCACCGTCCCTGCTATACGAAAGCCCCATCCAGCCCTGTGCCACCCGGGGGGTTCCAGGGTGCTGAGATGGCTGACGTTTTGCTCCGCTCTCGACGGTCACCGCGCAATGCAAGAACAGGCCAAAAACTGGCCAAAACGGCCCAAAAACGGGCCAAAACTGGCCATTTTTGGCTGCACGAGCGAGCGGCGAGCGGCGGACAGCGAGCGAAGCGAGAGGCAGCACCGTCCCTGCTATACGAAAGCCCCATCCAGCCCTGTGCCACCCGGGGGGTTCCAGGGTGCTGAGATGGCTGACGTTTTGCTCCGCTCTCGACGGTCACCGCGCAATGCAAGAACAGGCCAAAAACTGGCCAAAACGGCCCAAAAACGGGCCAAAACTGGCCATTTTTGGCTGCACGAGCGAGCGGCGAGCGGCGGACAGCGAGCGAAGCGAGAGGCAGCACCGTCCCTGCTATACGAAAGCCCCATCCAGCCCTGTGCCACCCGGGGGGTTCCAGGGTGCTGAGATGGCTGACGTTTTGCTCCGCTCTCGACGGTCACCGCGCAATGCAAGAACAGGCCAAAAACTGGCCAAAACGGCCCAAAAACGGGCCAAAACTGGCCATTTTTGGCTGCGCGAGCGAGCGGCGAGCGGCGGACAGCGAGCGAAGCGAGAGGCAGCACCGTCCCTGCTATATACGAAAGCCCCATCCAGCCCTGTGCCACCCGGGGGGTTCCAGGGTGCTGAGATGGCTGACGTTTTGCTCCGCTCACGACGGTCACCGCACCACGCAAGAACGGACCAAAAACAGGCCAAAACAGCCCAAAAACGGGCCAAAACTGGTCATTTTTGGCTGCGCGAGCGAGCGGCGAGCGGCGAACAGCGAGCGAAGCGTGAGGCAGCACCGTCCCTGCTATACGAAAGCCCCATCCAGCCCTGTGCCACCCGGGGGGTTCCAGGGTGCTGAGATGGCTGACGTTTTGCTCCGCTCACGACGGTCACCGCGCCATGCAAGAACGGACCAAAAACAGGCCAAAACAGCCCAAAAACGGGCCAAAACTGGCCATTTTTGGCTGAGCGAGCGAGCGGTGAGCGGCGAACAGCGAGCGAAGCGAGAGGCAGCACCGTCCCTGCTATACGAAAGCCCCATCCAGCCCTGTGCCACCCGGGGGGTTCCAGGGTGCTGAGATGGCTGACGTTTTGCTCCGCTCACGACGGTCGCCGTGCCACGCAAGAACGGACCAAAAACAGGCCAAAACAGCCCAAAAACGGGCCAAAACTGGCCATTTTAGGTTGCGCGAGCGAGCGGCGAGCGGCGAACAGCGAGCGAAGCGTGAGGCAGCACCGTCCCTGCTATACGAAAGCCCCATCCAGCCCTGTGCCACCCGGGGGGTTCCAAGGTGCTGAGATGGCTGACGTTTTGCTCCGCTCACGACGGTCACCGCGCCACGCCAGAACAGACCAAAAACAGGCCAAAACAGCCCAAAAACGGGCCAAAACTGGCCATTTTTGGCTGCGCGAGCGAGCGGCGAGCGGCGAACAGCGAGCGAAGCGAGAAGCAGCACCGTCCATGCTAT
>NW_027021339.1:1382006-1387006 GCF_036884655.1 Musa acuminata AAA Group | reverse complement strand
CCACCCGGGGGGTTCCAGGGTGCTGAGATGGCTGACGTTTTGCTCCGCTCACGACGGTCACCGCACCACGCAAGAACAGGCCAAAAACTGGCCAAAACAGCCCAAAAACGGGCCAAAACTGGCCATTTTTGGCTGCGCGAGCGAGCGGCGAGCGGCGAACAGCGAGCGAAGCGAGAGGCAGCACCGTCCCTGCTATACGAAAGCCCCATCCAGCCCTGTGCCACCCGGGGGGTTCCAGGGTGCTGAGATGGCTGACGTTTTGCTCCGCTCTCGACGGTCACCGCGCAATGCAAGAACAGGCCAAAAACTGGCCAAAACGGCCCAAAAACGGGCCAAAACTGGCCATTTTTGGCTGCGCGAGCGGCGAGCGGCGGACAGCGAGCGAAGCGAGAGGCAGCACCGTCCCTGCTATACGAAAGCCCCATCCAGCCCTGTGCCACCCGGGGGGTTCCAGGGTGCTGAGATGGCTGACGTTTTGCTCCGCTCTCGACGGTCACCGCGCAATGCAAGAACAGGCCAAAAACTGGCCAAAACGGCCCAAAAACGGGCCAAAACTGGCCATTTTTGGCTGCGCGAGCGAGCGGCGAGCGGCGGACAGCGAGCGAAGCGAGAGGCAGCACCGTCCCTGCTATACGAAAGCCCCATCCAGCCCTGTGCCACCCGGGGGGTTCCAGGGTGCTGAGATGGCTGACGTTTTGCTCCGCTCTCGACGGTCACCGCGCAATGCAAGAACAGGCCAAAAACTGGCCAAAACGGCCCAAAAACGGGCCAAAACTGGCCATTTTTGGCTGCACGAGCGAGCGGCGAGCGGCGGACAGCGAGCGAAGCGAGAGGCAGCACCGTCCCTGCTATACGAAAGCCCCATCCAGCCCTGTGCCACCCGGGGGGTTCCAGGGTGCTGAGATGGCTGACGTTTTGCTCCGCTCTCGACGGTCACCGCGCAATGCAAGAACAGGCCAAAAACTGGCCAAAACGGCCCAAAAACGGGCCAAAACTGGCCATTTTTGGCTGCACGAGCGAGCGGCGAGCGGCGGACAGCGAGCGAAGCGAGAGGCAGCACCGTCCCTGCTATACGAAAGCCCCATCCAGCCCTGTGCCACCCGGGGGGTTCCAGGGTGCTGAGATGGCTGACGTTTTGCTCCGCTCTCGACGGTCACCGCGCAATGCAAGAACAGGCCAAAAACTGGCCAAAACGGCCCAAAAACGGGCCAAAACTGGCCATTTTTGGCTGCACGAGCGAGCGGCGAGCGGCGGACAGCGAGCGAAGCGAGAGGCAGCACCGTCCCTGCTATACGAAAGCCCCATCCAGCCCTGTGCCACCCGGGGGGTTCCAGGGTGCTGAGATGGCTGACGTTTTGCTCCGCTCTCGACGGTCACCGCGCAATGCAAGAACAGGCCAAAAACTGGCCAAAACGGCCCAAAAACGGGCCAAAACTGGCCATTTTTGGCTGCACGAGCGAGCGGCGAGCGGCGGACAGCGAGCGAAGCGAGAGGCAGCACCGTCCCTGCTATACGAAAGCCCCATCCAGCCCTGTGCCACCCGGGGGGTTCCAGGGTGCTGAGATGGCTGACGTTTTGCTCCGCTCTCGACGGTCACCGCGCAATGCAAGAACAGGCCAAAAACTGGCCAAAACGGCCCAAAAACGGGCCAAAACTGGCCATTTTTGGCTGCGCGAGCGAGCGGCGAGCGGCGGACAGCGAGCGAAGCGAGAGGCAGCACCGTCCCTGCTATATACGAAAGCCCCATCCAGCCCTGTGCCACCCGGGGGGTTCCAGGGTGCTGAGATGGCTGACGTTTTGCTCCGCTCACGACGGTCACCGCACCACGCAAGAACGGACCATAAACAGGCCAAAACAGCCCAAAAACGGGCCAAAACTGGTCATTTTTGGCTGCGCGAGCGAGCGGCGAGCGGCGAACAGCGAGCGAAGCGTGAGGCAGCACCGTCCCTGCTATACGAAAGCCCCATCCAGCCCTGTGCCACCCGGGGGGTTCCAGGGTGCTGAGATGGCTGACGTTTTGCTCCGCTCACGACGGTCACCGCGCCATGCAAGAACGGACCAAAAACAGGCCAAAACAGCCCAAAAACGGGCCAAAACTGGCCATTTTTGGCTGAGCGAGCGAGCGGTGAGCGGCGAACAGCGAGCGAAGCGAGAGGCAGCACCGTCCCTGCTATACGAAAGCCCCATCCAGCCCTGTGCCACCCTGTCACGACCTTAGCTGGTTTTGCCTAAGCCGTGCGGCACCCTTGCGTGTCCGTCCGCAAAGGTCAGCCTCCCCGAAGCCTCCCATTGTCCCTTAGGACCGTCAAAAGAGAGAACGGGTTAGAGAGAACGCCTCAAACGGGATCCACAAGCAAACATGTCCGAAAAACACTTCATAGACAATGCAAATTACAAACAGACTTTACAAGCTCTGAACAGTGGCACAACAAAGGGTAAAATGGTCCATTACAGACCGAAAGCTCTCTCACGTGTCCACATGACACAACCTTTATTTACAAGCCTAAAGAGGCCACCAACCCAACTAAAATGGGACTTATAAGCCTTCGGCCGCCCCTTTACATTCTGTACAGGGCATGAATATGCCAACAGACACGGACATATATAAGCATTACATCAAACACCTTGTTTCGAAGTTTGTCCGTGACATTCTCCCCCACTTATCCCTTCGACGTCCTCGTCGAAGCCTTTGTGAACACTGCAACTCTTCGCCTTTGCTGAGTCTTCAATCTTCTGCTCCAGCTGCAATGCGCCTCCTGGCTCCCAGCTGCTCTCCGCTGCTGTTTCTGAGTAGTCGAACCTTTGATCCGCCATGCTGCTTCAACTCACCAATGACTCTGACTCTGGTGTGGGGTTGGCTGAGTTGTGTTGATCCTCGTTGATTCCTGCGGATCCACCAAATGAAGGAAAAGACCATCCTTACTGCGCCAGTCTCTCAAAATCTCCACATGCTGCTTGAACTGGGTGGATGCTTGTTGGAGCTTTAACGAGCATCGCCTCGCAAACTTCTGAAGTTTTGGGTCCTTCCTCCACAAAATCTGCTCATTGACTCTTCTTTCAGTTAGTTGTCACATCCAAGTAGGTTCGCATCACTTCCGCTTTCGATTGGCATTTCGTTGGGAAATGAGGCGGACAATCTACTCTCAGTAGCACTGATCACCGTTGGTGAGGATTTGACAACTATTGTCTTCCATTATCTTCGAAGGGTCTTTGAACTTGTGCAGAGCTCCTCTGCTGGATAGATAAGAGAACTGGGGTACTCGGTTTCGCCCATTCTCTTAAGAGTTGAGAAGGCAAAGATTACTTGACTTCGCCCGCCTCCTCGAGGTTGTACTTCATGCATCGAGCTGGTTACTGGCCTTCGCCTGCTCTTTGCTCACACTTCTGAAGCACATGAAGTGTTTGCACTCCTTGCATTGAGTTAGCTACTGTGATTCACCTTCTCAATGCCATCGAACTTCTGGAATGCGGGAAGTTTTCACCCCAACTTGGAGTAATTCTCTGATAGATGAGGTCGCCTCTGGGATTGTACCGTCTTCTCCATCAACCCTGCCGCCTACTCCACTGAGTAGCAAAGGTACAACACCGCGTACTGCCTGCTTCGTTCCTTGGTCGTGCACTCTTGCATGACCCGAAGTCCTTCACTTACGGCTGTCTTGATGAGAAGCACACTGACACCGGTCTTACGAAGTTCCTCGGCCTCTGCCCTTCAGCCTTGTCCCGGTACTTGGAGATTGCCTCTGCATGCTCCACCTCCTCGGCCCCTTTCACGACCAAACGCTCTCCCTCCGTGAGAGCAAGGGATCAATGACTTTGACGGAAGTCCCGCCTCTGCGGTACCATGGCGCTGCCATGCCCATGGCCCTACTATCCGTCGCTTCGCATCTGCATCCCTTTTCTTCACGATCAGTAGACATGTCTCCGTGGCCCTCCTCTGAGTCCACCTCCATTCTAACTGATGTTTGATTTTGGGTAGCTAAGTCCCTCTGGACTCGTCGTCGCTTCCTCGCCCCTTTCGACCCCCTGCTTCAACACCTCTGTGTTCTCCAAGCAGCTCCTTCTGGTCGATGGAAAGACAGACTGCACTCCCATGCATGGCCTCTGCCATCGCATTGTAGGGTTTGCACCGATTCTGTTCTCCATAGCTTCCTTGGTAGCAACGTTCGCTTACTCGGCCTTGTCCTCTGACTTGCCGGGCTCCCTTAAGCGAATATGAGCTCTGGAGCAGTCCAACTCTCCAGCTGCTTCGATCATACCTCTGCATGATCAAGTCCCTCCCATGGGACTCCCTGGTACTTGCATACGAACTTTTCCCTTGGTGGAACCCAGCCCCCATATGCTGATGACCAAGGTTTTCATCCGATGCAAAATTCGGTGCACGCCCGGAAGACCCGCCTCTGCGGTACCATGGCCTTCACTCCTTGAATCCATAGCCCTTCTTGCCGTCGTGTTGTTCACCAAAGCGGAGCTCCCAGTAGCTCCCGATCATACCTCCATATGATCACATCCCTCACGGGACGAGTTGTGTGTATCGCATTGCCACGAACTGTTCCACCACGATCCGCTGCACCATGTCGCCTCCTGGTGACATCTCCATTGCATTCTGATCCTTGGGGAATAAACTCGAATTGTGAACCCTCCATGTGTGGCCTCTGCCAATACATCGCCGGGTCTCTTCCACCTTCGATTTTGTTCGCTCCTTTGGCAATCGATCTTCATCCACCCACTCTTGGGTCACACCTAGATGAAGCACCGCTCTAGGACAGTCCATCGCCTAGTAGCTCCCAAAGTCCACCGACTTCGCTGTAATTTGTGCACCATTGCCTGGATCCTGGGCCTCTGCCCCTACCAGTACAATCTCTGCTGCGCACCGCTTCCTTCCTAGCAACTCGAATGGCAACACTGTGGCATATTCTTCAAGAGTACCCGCCTCTGCGTCCTCTTGCCCCGTGCTAAGGCCTTCTGAACTCAACTTCGCCTCCGCAAATTGAGTCGCCTTA
>NW_027021339.1:1359506-1362006 GCF_036884655.1 Musa acuminata AAA Group | reverse complement strand
GCTGACGTTTTGCTCCGCTCTCGACGGTCACCGCGCAACGCAAGAACAGGCCAAAAACTGGCCAAAACGGCCCAAAAACGGGCCAAAACTGGCCATTTTTGGCTGCGCGAGCGAGCGGCGAGCGGCGGACAGCGAGCGAAGCGAGAGGCAGCACCGTCCCTGCTATACGAAAGCCCCATCCAGCCCTGTGCCACCCGGGGGGTTCCAGGGTGCTGAGATGGCTGACATTTTGCTCCGCTCACGACGGTCGCCGCGGCACACAAGAACAGCCCAAAAACAGGCCAAAACAGCCCAAAAACGGGCCAAAACTGGCCATTTTTTGCTGCGCGAGCGAGCAGCGAGCGGCGGACAGCGAGCGAAGCGAGAGGCAGCACCGTCCCTGCTATACGAAAGCCCCATCCAGCCCTGTGCCACCCGGGGGGTTCCAGGGTGCTGAGATGGCTGACGTTTTGCTCCGCTCACGACGGTCGCCGCGGCACGCAAGAACAGGCCAAAAACTGGCCAAAACAGCCCAAAAACGGGCCAAAACTGGCCATTTTTTGCTGCGCGAGCGAGCGGAGAGCGGCGAACAGCGAGCGAAGCGCGAGGCAGCACCGTCCCTGCTATACGAAAGCCCCATCCAGCCCTGTGCCACCCGGGGGGTTCCAGGGTGCTGAGATGGCTGACATTTTGCTCCGCTCACGACGGTCACCGCGCCACACAAGAACAGCCCAAAAACAGGCCAAAACAGCCCAAAAACGGGCCAAAACTGGCCATTTTTGGCTGCGCGAGCGAGCGGCGAGCGGCGAACAGCGAGCGAAGCGAGAGGCAGCACCGTCCCTGCTATACGAAAGCCCCATCCAGCCCTGTGCCACCCGGGGGGTTCCAGGGTGCTGAGATGGCTGACGTTTTGCTCCGCTCACGACGGTCACCGCACCACGCAAGAACAGGCCAAAAACTGGCCAAAACAGCCCAAAAACGGGCCAAAACTGGCCATTTTTGGCTGCGCGAGCGAGCGGCGAGCGGCGAACAGCGAGCGAAGCGAGAGGCAGCACCGTCCCTGCTATACGAAAGCCCCATCCAGCCCTGTGCCACCCGGGGGGTTCCAGGGTGCTGAGATGGCTGACGTTTTGCTCCGCTCTCGACGGTCACCGCGCAATGCAAGAACAGGCCAAAAACTGGCCAAAACGGCCCAAAAACGGGCCAAAACTGGCCATTTTTGGCTGCGCGAGCGGCGAGCGGCGGACAGCGAGCGAAGCGAGAGGCAGCACCGTCCCTGCTATACGAAAGCCCCATCCAGCCCTGTGCCACCCGGGGGGTTCCAGGGTGCTGAGATGGCTGACGTTTTGCTCCGCTCTCGACGGTCACCGCGCAATGCAAGAACAGGCCAAAAACTGGCCAAAACGGCCCAAAAACGGGCCAAAACTGGCCATTTTTGGCTGCGCGAGCGAGCGGCGAGCGGCGGACAGCGAGCGAAGCGAGAGGCAGCACCGTCCCTGCTATACGAAAGCCCCATCCAGCCCTGTGCCACCCGGGGGGTTCCAGGGTGCTGAGATGGCTGACGTTTTGCTCCGCTCTCGACGGTCACCGCGCAATGCAAGAACAGGCCAAAAACTGGCCAAAACGGCCCAAAAACGGGCCAAAACTGGCCATTTTTGGCTGCACGAGCGAGCGGCGAGCGGCGGACAGCGAGCGAAGCGAGAGGCAGCACCGTCCCTGCTATACGAAAGCCCCATCCAGCCCTGTGCCACCCGGGGGGTTCCAGGGTGCTGAGATGGCTGACGTTTTGCTCCGCTCTCGACGGTCACCGCGCAATGCAAGAACAGGCCAAAAACTGGCCAAAACGGCCCAAAAACGGGCCAAAACTGGCCATTTTTGGCTGCACGAGCGAGCGGCGAGCGGCGGACAGCGAGCGAAGCGAGAGGCAGCACCGTCCCTGCTATACGAAAGCCCCATCCAGCCCTGTGCCACCCGGGGGGTTCCAGGGTGCTGAGATGGCTGACGTTTTGCTCCGCTCTCGACGGTCACCGCGCAATGCAAGAACAGGCCAAAAACTGGCCAAAACGGCCCAAAAACGGGCCAAAACTGGCCATTTTTGGCTGCACGAGCGAGCGGCGAGCGGCGGACAGCGAGCGAAGCGAGAGGCAGCACCGTCCCTGCTATACGAAAGCCCCATCCAGCCCTGTGCCACCCGGGGGGTTCCAGGGTGCTGAGAAGATGGCTGACGTTTTGCTCCGCTCTCGACGGTCACCGCGCAATGCAAGAACAGGCCAAAAACTGGCCAAAACGGCCCAAAAACGGGCCAAAACTGGCCATTTTTGGCTGCACGAGCGAGCGGCGAGCGGCGGACAGCGAGCGAAGCGAGAGGCAGCACCGTCCCTGCTATACGAAAGCCCCATCCAGCCCTGTGCCACCCGGGGGGTTCCAGGGTGCTGAGATGGCTGACGTTTTGCTCCGCTCTCGACGGTCACCGCGCAATGCAAGAACAGGCCAAAAACTGGCCAAAACGGCCCAAAAACGG
>NW_027021339.1:1337006-1339506 GCF_036884655.1 Musa acuminata AAA Group | reverse complement strand
GAGCGAGCGGAGAGCGGCGAACAGCGAGCGAAGCGCGAGGCAGCACCGTCCCTGCTATACGAAAGCCCCATCCAGCCCTGTGCCACCCGGGGGGTTCCAGGGTGCTGAGATGGCTGACATTTTGCTCCGCTCACGACGGTCACCGCGCCACACAAGAACAGCCCAAAAACAGGCCAAAACAGCCCAAAAACGGGCCAAAACTGGCCATTTTTGGCTGCGCGAGCGAGCGGCGAGCGGCGAACAGCGAGCGAAGCGAGAGGCAGCACCGTCCCTGCTATACGAAAGCCCCATCCAGCCCTGTGCCACCCGGGGGGTTCCAGGGTGCTGAGATGGCTGACGTTTTGCTCCGCTCACGACGGTCACCGCACCACGCAAGAACAGGCCAAAAACTGGCCAAAACAGCCCAAAAACGGGCCAAAACTGGCCATTTTTGGCTGCGCGAGCGAGCGGCGAGCGGCGAACAGCGAGCGAAGCGAGAGGCAGCACCGTCCCTGCTATACGAAAGCCCCATCCAGCCCTGTGCCACCCGGGGGGTTCCAGGGTGCTGAGATGGCTGACGTTTTGCTCCGCTCTCGACGGTCACCGCGCAATGCAAGAACAGGCCAAAAACTGGCCAAAACGGCCCAAAAACGGGCCAAAACTGGCCATTTTTGGCTGCGCGAGCGGCGAGCGGCGGACAGCGAGCGAAGCGAGAGGCAGCACCGTCCCTGCTATACGAAAGCCCCATCCAGCCCTGTGCCACCCGGGGGGTTCCAGGGTGCTGAGATGGCTGACGTTTTGCTCCGCTCTCGACGGTCACCGCGCAATGCAAGAACAGGCCAAAAACTGGCCAAAACGGCCCAAAAACGGGCCAAAACTGGCCATTTTTGGCTGCGCGAGCGAGCGGCGAGCGGCGGACAGCGAGCGAAGCGAGAGGCAGCACCGTCCCTGCTATACGAAAGCCCCATCCAGCCCTGTGCCACCCGGGGGGTTCCAGGGTGCTGAGATGGCTGACGTTTTGCTCCGCTCTCGACGGTCACCGCGCAATGCAAGAACAGGCCAAAAACTGGCCAAAACGGCCCAAAAACGGGCCAAAACTGGCCATTTTTGGCTGCACGAGCGAGCGGCGAGCGGCGGACAGCGAGCGAAGCGAGAGGCAGCACCGTCCCTGCTATACGAAAGCCCCATCCAGCCCTGTGCCACCCGGGGGGTTCCAGGGTGCTGAGATGGCTGACGTTTTGCTCCGCTCTCGACGGTCACCGCGCAATGCAAGAACAGGCCAAAAACTGGCCAAAACGGCCCAAAAACGGGCCAAAACTGGCCATTTTTGGCTGCACGAGCGAGCGGCGAGCGGCGGACAGCGAGCGAAGCGAGAGGCAGCACCGTCCCTGCTATACGAAAGCCCCATCCAGCCCTGTGCCACCCGGGGGGTTCCAGGGTGCTGAGATGGCTGACGTTTTGCTCCGCTCTCGACGGTCACCGCGCAATGCAAGAACAGGCCAAAAACTGGCCAAAACGGCCCAAAAACGGGCCAAAACTGGCCATTTTTGGCTGCACGAGCGAGCGGCGAGCGGCGGACAGCGAGCGAAGCGAGAGGCAGCACCGTCCCTGCTATACGAAAGCCCCATCCAGCCCTGTGCCACCCGGGGGGTTCCAGGGTGCTGAGATGGCTGACGTTTTGCTCCGCTCTCGACGGTCACCGCGCAATGCAAGAACAGGCCAAAAACTGGCCAAAACGGCCCAAAAACGGGCCAAAACTGGCCATTTTTGGCTGCACGAGCGAGCGGCGAGCGGCGGACAGCGAGCGAAGCGAGAGGCAGCACCGTCCCTGCTATACGAAAGCCCCATCCAGCCCTGTGCCACCCGGGGGGTTCCAGGGTGCTGAGATGGCTGACGTTTTGCTCCGCTCTCGACGGTCACCGCGCAATGCAAGAACAGGCCAAAAACTGGCCAAAACGGCCCAAAAACGGGCCAAAACTGGCCATTTTTGGCTGCGCGAGCGAGCGGCGAGCGGCGGACAGCGAGCGAAGCGAGAGGCAGCACCGTCCCTGCTATATACGAAAGCCCCATCCAGCCCTGTGCCACCCGGGGGGTTCCAGGGTGCTGAGATGGCTGACGTTTTGCTCCGCTCACGACGGTCACCGCACCACGCAAGAACGGACCATAAACAGGCCAAAACAGCCCAAAAACGGGCCAAAACTGGTCATTTTTGGCTGCGCGAGCGAGCGGCGAGCGGCGAACAGCGAGCGAAGCGTGAGGCAGCACCGTCCCTGCTATACGAAAGCCCCATCCAGCCCTGTGCCACCCGGGGGGTTCCAGGGTGCTGAGATGGCTGACGTTTTGCTCCGCTCACGACGGTCACCGCGCCATGCAAGAACGGACCAAAAACAGGCCAAAACAGCCCAAAAACGGGCCAAAACTGGCCATTTTTGGCTGAGCGAGCGAGCGGTGAGCGGCGAACAGCGAGCGAAGCGAGAGGCAGCACCGTCCCTGCTATACGAAAGCCCCATCCAGCCCTGTG
>NW_027021339.1:1314506-1317006 GCF_036884655.1 Musa acuminata AAA Group | reverse complement strand
GAGATGGCTGACGTTTTGCTCCGCTCACGACGGTCGCCGCGGCACGCAAGAACAGGCCAAAAACTGGCCAAAACAGCCCAAAAACGGGCCAAAACTGGCCATTTTTTGCTGCGCGAGCGAGCGGAGAGCGGCGAACAGCGAGCGAAGCGCGAGGCAGCACCGTCCCTGCTATACGAAAGCCCCATCCAGCCCTGTGCCACCCGGGGGGTTCCAGGGTGCTGAGATGGCTGACATTTTGCTCCGCTCACGACGGTCACCGCGCCACACAAGAACAGCCCAAAAACAGGCCAAAACAGCCCAAAAACGGGCCAAAACTGGCCATTTTTGGCTGCGCGAGCGAGCGGCGAGCGGCGAACAGCGAGCGAAGCGAGAGGCAGCACCGTCCCTGCTATACGAAAGCCCCATCCAGCCCTGTGCCACCCGGGGGGTTCCAGGGTGCTGAGATGGCTGACGTTTTGCTCCGCTCACGACGGTCACCGCACCACGCAAGAACAGGCCAAAAACTGGCCAAAACAGCCCAAAAACGGGCCAAAACTGGCCATTTTTGGCTGCGCGAGCGAGCGGCGAGCGGCGAACAGCGAGCGAAGCGAGAGGCAGCACCGTCCCTGCTATACGAAAGCCCCATCCAGCCCTGTGCCACCCGGGGGGTTCCAGGGTGCTGAGATGGCTGACGTTTTGCTCCGCTCTCGACGGTCACCGCGCAATGCAAGAACAGGCCAAAAACTGGCCAAAACGGCCCAAAAACGGGCCAAAACTGGCCATTTTTGGCTGCGCGAGCGGCGAGCGGCGGACAGCGAGCGAAGCGAGAGGCAGCACCGTCCCTGCTATACGAAAGCCCCATCCAGCCCTGTGCCACCCGGGGGGTTCCAGGGTGCTGAGATGGCTGACGTTTTGCTCCGCTCTCGACGGTCACCGCGCAATGCAAGAACAGGCCAAAAACTGGCCAAAACGGCCCAAAAACGGGCCAAAACTGGCCATTTTTGGCTGCGCGAGCGAGCGGCGAGCGGCGGACAGCGAGCGAAGCGAGAGGCAGCACCGTCCCTGCTATACGAAAGCCCCATCCAGCCCTGTGCCACCCGGGGGGTTCCAGGGTGCTGAGATGGCTGACGTTTTGCTCCGCTCTCGACGGTCACCGCGCAATGCAAGAACAGGCCAAAAACTGGCCAAAACGGCCCAAAAACGGGCCAAAACTGGCCATTTTTGGCTGCACGAGCGAGCGGCGAGCGGCGGACAGCGAGCGAAGCGAGAGGCAGCACCGTCCCTGCTATACGAAAGCCCCATCCAGCCCTGTGCCACCCGGGGGGTTCCAGGGTGCTGAGATGGCTGACGTTTTGCTCCGCTCTCGACGGTCACCGCGCAATGCAAGAACAGGCCAAAAACTGGCCAAAACGGCCCAAAAACGGGCCAAAACTGGCCATTTTTGGCTGCACGAGCGAGCGGCGAGCGGCGGACAGCGAGCGAAGCGAGAGGCAGCACCGTCCCTGCTATACGAAAGCCCCATCCAGCCCTGTGCCACCCGGGGGGTTCCAGGGTGCTGAGATGGCTGACGTTTTGCTCCGCTCTCGACGGTCACCGCGCAATGCAAGAACAGGCCAAAAACTGGCCAAAACGGCCCAAAAACGGGCCAAAACTGGCCATTTTTGGCTGCACGAGCGAGCGGCGAGCGGCGGACAGCGAGCGAAGCGAGAGGCAGCACCGTCCCTGCTATACGAAAGCCCCATCCAGCCCTGTGCCACCCGGGGGGTTCCAGGGTGCTGAGATGGCTGACGTTTTGCTCCGCTCTCGACGGTCACCGCGCAATGCAAGAACAGGCCAAAAACTGGCCAAAACGGCCCAAAAACGGGCCAAAACTGGCCATTTTTGGCTGCACGAGCGAGCGGCGAGCGGCGGACAGCGAGCGAAGCGAGAGGCAGCACCGTCCCTGCTATACGAAAGCCCCATCCAGCCCTGTGCCACCCGGGGGGTTCCAGGGTGCTGAGATGGCTGACGTTTTGCTCCGCTCTCGACGGTCACCGCGCAATGCAAGAACAGGCCAAAAACTGGCCAAAACGGCCCAAAAACGGGCCAAAACTGGCCATTTTTGGCTGCGCGAGCGAGCGGCGAGCGGCGGACAGCGAGCGAAGCGAGAGGCAGCACCGTCCCTGCTATATACGAAAGCCCCATCCAGCCCTGTGCCACCCGGGGGGTTCCAGGGTGCTGAGATGGCTGACGTTTTGCTCCGCTCACGACGGTCACCGCACCACGCAAGAACGGACCATAAACAGGCCAAAACAGCCCAAAAACGGGCCAAAACTGGTCATTTTTGGCTGCGCGAGCGAGCGGCGAGCGGCGAACAGCGAGCGAAGCGTGAGGCAGCACCGTCCCTGCTATACGAAAGCCCCATCCAGCCCTGTGCCACCCGGGGGGTTCCAGGGTGCTGAGATGGCTGACGTTTTGCTCCGCTCACGACGGTCACCGCGCCATGCAAGAACGGACCAAAAACAGGCCAAAACAGCCCAAA
>NW_027021339.1:1281691-1286691 GCF_036884655.1 Musa acuminata AAA Group | reverse complement strand
ACTGGCCAAAACGGCCCAAAAACGGGCCAAAACTGGCCATTTTTGGCTGCGCGAGCGAGCGGCGAGCGGCGGACAACGAGCGAAGCGAGAGGCAGCACCATCCCTGCTATACGAAAGCCCCATCCAGCCCTGTGCCACCCGGGGGGTTCCAGGGTGCTGAGATGGCTGACATTTTGCTCCGCTCACGACGGTCACCGCGCGACGCAAGAACAGCCCAAAAACAGGCCAAAACGGCCCAAAAACGGGACAAAACTGGCCATTTTTGGCTGCGCGAGCGAGCGGCGAGCGGCGGACAGCGAGCTAAGCGAGAGGCAGCACCGTCCCTGCTATACGAAAGCCCCATCCAGCCCTGTGCCACCCGGGGGGTTCCAGGGTGCTGAGATGGCTGACATTTTGCTCCGCTCACGACGGTCACCGCGCGACGCAAGAACAGGCCAAAAACAGGCCAAAACGGCCCAAAAACGGGCCAAAACTGGCCATTTTTGGCTGCGTGAGCGAGCAGCGAGCGGCGGACAGCGAGCGAAGCGAGAGGCATCACCGTCCCTGCTATACGAAAGCCCCATCCAGCCCTGTGCCACCCGGGGGGTTCCAGGGTGCTGAGATGGCTGACATTTTGCTCCGCTCAAGATGGTCACCGCGCAACGCAAAAACAGGCCAAAAACTGGCCAAAACGGGCCAAAACTGGCCATTTTTGGCTGCGCGAGCGAGCGGCGAGCGGCGAACAGCGAGCGAAGCGAGAGGCAGCACCGTCCCTGCTATACGAAAGCCCCATCCAGCCCTGTGCCACCCGGGGGGTTCCAGGGTGCTGAGATGGCTGACATTTTGCTCCGCTCACGACGGTCACCGCGCGACGCAAGAACAGGCCAAAAACTGGCCAAAACGGCCCAAAAACGGGCCAAAACTGGCCATTTTTGGCTGCGCGAGCGAGCGGCGAGCGGCGGACAGCGAGCGAAGCGAGAGGCAGCACCGTCCCTGCTATACGAAAGCCCCATCCAGCCCTGTGCCACCCGGGGGGTTCCAGGGTGCTGAGATGGCTGACATTTTGCTCCGCTCACGACGGTCACCGCGCGACGCAAGAACAGCCCAAAAACAGGCCAAAACGGCCCAAAAACGGGACAAAACTGGCCATTTTTGGCTGCGCGAGCGAGCGGCGAGCGGCGGACAGCGAGCGAAGCGAGAGGCAGCACCGTCCCTGCTATACGAAAGCCCCATCCAGCCCTGTGCCACCCGGGGGGTTCCAGGGTGCTGAGATGGCTGACATTTTGCTCCGCTCACGACGGTCACCGCGCGACGCAAGAACAGCCCAAAAACAGGCCAAAACGGCCCAAAAACGGGCCAAAACTGGCCATTTTTGGCTGCGCGAGCGAGCAGCGAGCGGCGGACAGCGAGCGAAGCGAGAGGCATCACCGTCCCTGCTATACGAAAGCCCCATCCAGCCCTGTGCCACCCGGGGGGTTCCAGGGTGCTGAGATGGCTGACATTTTGCTCCGCTCAAGATGGTCACCGCGCAACGCAAAAACAGGCCAAAAACTGGCCAAAACGGGCCAAAACTGGCCATTTTTGGCTGCGCGAGCGAGCGGCGAGCGGCGAACAGCGAGCGAAGCGAGAGGCAGCACCGTCCCTGCTATACGAAAGCCCCATCCAGCCCTGTGCCACCCGGGGGGTTCCAGGGTGCTGAGATGGCTGACATTTTGCTCCGCTCACGACGGTCACCGCGCGACGCAAGAACAGGCCAAAAACTGGCCAAAACGGCCCAAAAACGGGCCAAAACTGGCCATTTTTGGCTGCGCGAGCGAGCGGCGAGCGGCGGACAGCGAGCGAAGCGAGAGGCAGCACCGTCCCTGCTATACGAAAGCCCCATCCAGCCCTGTGCCACCCGGGGGGTTCCAGGGTGCTGAGATGGCTGACATTTTGCTCCGCTCACGACGGTCACCGCGCGACGCAAGAACAGGCCAAAAACTGGCCAAAACGGCCCAAAAACGGGACAAAACTGGCCATTTTTGGCTGCGCGAGGGAGCGGCGAGCGGCGGACAGCGAGCGAAGCGAGAGGCAGCACCGTCCCTGCTATACGAAAGCCCCATCCAGCCCTGTGCCACCCTGTAACGGACAAACTTCTAAACAAGATGTTGGATGTAATGCTTATGTCTGTCCGTTGTCTTTTGGCATTTCATGCCTTGTACAGCAGATAGAGGGGCGGCCGAAGGCTTATAAGTCCCATTTTAGTTGGGTTGGTGGCCTCTTTAGGCTTGTAAATAAAGGTTGTGTCATGTGGACACGTTCGAGAGCTTTCGGTCTGTAATGGACCATTTTACCCTTTGTTGTGCAACTATTCAGAGCTTGTAAAGTCTGTTTGTAATTTGCATTGTCTATGAAGTGTTTTTCGGACATGTTTGCTTGTGGATCCCGATTGAGGCGTTCTCTTTAACCCGTTCTCTCTTTTGTTGGTCCTAAGGGACAATGGGAGGCTTCGGGGAGGCTGACCTTTGCGGACGGACGCGCGAGGGTGCCGCACGCCTTAGGCAAAACCAGCTAAGGTCGTGACAATATGGTATCAGAGCGGGACAAGCACTCATAGAAACACTTGACATGCAAACGTGGGGGACCTAGCGTGGCTGCGTTGAGGGCAGTCAGCACACGCGCGACCGTTTTTGGGAAAACGGGCATGGAGATGTAGGGAAAAGAGTCGCTCAGAGGAGCGGGCATCTGAGATTGGCATTCAGAGGAATGGCCAACCCTTCGCGCAAGAGGCACCACGAGAACAGGCAAGCTTGGAAGAATTTGGAGCGCACAAAGGTTGGGATGGCTGAGTTTGAGCTACGGCTCAACGTTGACAACTTTACTTGATGGTGCTCAAGGCAAGCGAGGCGCTTGGCAAAGGACGAGACCATGCAAAGTGGAATGAGTTGCTCAGCGACCGAAAGAGTTGTGCAAAGCTCACAGAGGTGAGGGGAATTGCTAACTCGAAGAATTCGGTACTCATGCATGGGCTTGTATGCGGACGATGGATTGTTCGTGGCCATCCCAAGGCGGTCGAGACTCGTCGCCATGGAGCATTGAAACTTTCTCTTCGACATGCGAAGGATACGTCCGGAGGAGGCTGAAGTGTGCAACGAGTTCAGCATGTTGCTAGGCCTTGAGGGGTGCAGCGGTGGCTGTATTGACGTGGAGGCGCAATCTAGCAAGTGCGTTTGCAAGAGGCAGAACAATGCACAGTTTGTTCAGCAGATCGGAGTAGTCCAAGGGGATGGTGGTCTCCGAAACGAAGAGAGATGTTGCTCCAACGGGACAGTTATCCAGGAGGGATAAGTCTCAGCTCTCCAAAGGGAGAATCATGTGAGATGGACTTCACATGTTGAGGAGGAGTACCTCACAAACAACAACTCCACGAAGCTCGATGGACTGAGCAAGCGGCGAGGAGTCGTCGCATGATCTCGCTTGAGAGAATGCATTGGTGGATGCATTGCGAGATCAAGTGGGGGAGCGACCCAAAGCAACTCAAATGGAGGCACACTTGGAGTCGATATGGAGATCGGACTCAAGGGAGGGCTGACCCGTGGAATGGTGGGCGCGAGGGCCACCATCGACTCAATGCAGAAACGAGGAGCGGAGCAACTTGGGTGTAACTTGGCGAAGTACCCAAGCCGCTTGAAGGGAGCCAGCATAGAAGTTGGAACATGGAGCAGAGGCACAGCGCTTTCCCTAGACAGAGGTCAAGGACATGAACTCTTGCAGAGGCAGGAGTAGAATCATGCTGTTCCCTGGGTCCTTCATTCTGACAGAGCGGACTCATCTTGCATGGTGCCAAAGACGAAGGGAGCTTCGGGGCACATGCACCTTATCTCGGAGGAGCATTCGATGGAGGAACTAAGGCGACTCAATTTGCGGAGGCGAAGTTGAGTTCAGAAGGCCTTAGCACGGGGCAAGAGGATGCAGAGGCGGGTACTCTTGAAGAATATGCCACAGTGTTGTCATTTGAGTTGCTATGAAGGAAGCAGTGTGCAGCGGAGATTGTGCTGGTAGGGGCAGAGGCCCAGGATCCAGGCAATGGTGCACAAATTACAGCGAAGTCGGTGGACTTCGGGAGCTACTAGGCGACGGACTGTCCTAGAGCGGTGCTTCATCTAGGTGTGACCCAAGAGTGGGTGGATGAAGGTCGATTGCCAAAGGAGCGAACAAAATCGAAGGTGGAGGAGACCCTGCGATGTATTGGCAGAGGCCACACATGGAGGGTTCACAATTCGAGTTTATTCCACAAGGATCAGAATGCAATGGAGATGTCACCAGGAGGCGACATGGTGCAGCGGATCGTGGTGGAACAGTTCGTGGCAATGCGACACACACGACATTGTCCCGTGAGGGATGAGATCATATGGAGGTATGATCGGGAGCTACTGGGAGCTCCGCTTTGGTGAACAACACGACGGCAAGAAGGGCTATGGATTCAAGGAGTGAAGGCCATGGTACCGCAGAGGCGGGTCTTCCGGGCGTGCACCGAATTTTGCATCGGATGAAAACCTTGGTCATCAGCATATGGGGGCTGGGTTCCACCAAGGGAAAAGTTCGAATGCAAGTACCAGTGAGTCCCATGAGAGGGACTTGATCATGCAGAGGTATGATCGAAGCAGCTGGAGAGTTGGACTGCTCCAGAGCTCATATTCGCTTAAGGGAGCCCGACAAGTCAGAGGACAAGGTCGAGTAAGCGAACGTTGCTACCCAAAATCAAGCATCAGTTAGAATGGAGGTGGACTCAGAGGAGTGCCACGGAGACATCTCTACTGATTGTGAAGGAAAGGGATACAGAGGCGAAGCGACGGATAGTAGGGCCATGGGCATGGCAGCGCCATGGTACCGCAGAGGCGGGACTTCCGTGCAAGTCATTGATCCCTTGCTCTCACGGAGGGAGAGCGCTTGGTCGTGAAAGGGGCCGAGGAGGTGGAGCATGCAGAGGCAATCTCCAAGTACCGAGACAAGGCTGAAGGGCAGAGGCCAAGAAACTTCGT
>NW_027021339.1:1269191-1271691 GCF_036884655.1 Musa acuminata AAA Group | reverse complement strand
CAAAACTGGCCATTTTTGGCTGCGCGAGCGAGCAGCGAGCGGCGGACAGCGAGCGAAGCGAGAGGCATCACCGTCCCTGCTATACGAAAGCCCCATCCAGCCCTGTGCCACCCGGGGGGTTCCAGGGTGCTGAGATGGCTGACATTTTGCTCCGCTCAAGATGGTCACCGCGCAACGCAAAAACAGGCCAAAAACTGGCCAAAACGGGCCAAAACTGGCCATTTTTGGCTGCGCGAGCGAGCGGCGAGCGGCGGACAGCGAGCGAAGCGAGAGGCAGCACCGTCCCTGCTATACGAAAGCCCCATCCAGCCCTGTGCCACCCGGGGGGTTCCAGGGTGCTGAGATGGCTGACATTTTGCTCCGCTCACGACGGTCACCGCGCGACGCAAGAACAGGCCAAAAACTGGCCAAAACGGCCCAAAAACGGGCCAAAACTGGCCATTTTTGGCTGCGCGAGCGAGCGGCGAGCGGCGGACAACGAGCGAAGCGAGAGGCAGCACCATCCCTGCTATACGAAAGCCCCATCCAGCCCTGTGCCACCCGGGGGGTTCCAGGGTGCTGAGATGGCTGACATTTTGCTCCGCTCACGACGGTCACCGCGCGACGCAAGAACAGCCCAAAAACAGGCCAAAACGGCCCAAAAACGGGACAAAACTGGCCATTTTTGGCTGCGCGAGCGAGCGGCGAGCGGCGGACAGCGAGCTAAGCGAGAGGCAGCACCGTCCCTGCTATACGAAAGCCCCATCCAGCCCTGTGCCACCCGGGGGGTTCCAGGGTGCTGAGATGGCTGACATTTTGCTCCGCTCACGACGGTCACCGCGCGACGCAAGAACAGGCCAAAAACAGGCCAAAACGGCCCAAAAACGGGCCAAAACTGGCCATTTTTGGCTGCGTGAGCGAGCAGCGAGCGGCGGACAGCGAGCGAAGCGAGAGGCATCACCGTCCCTGCTATACGAAAGCCCCATCCAGCCCTGTGCCACCCGGGGGGTTCCAGGGTGCTGAGATGGCTGACATTTTGCTCCGCTCAAGATGGTCACCGCGCAACGCAAAAACAGGCCAAAAACTGGCCAAAACGGGCCAAAACTGGCCATTTTTGGCTGCGCGAGCGAGCGGCGAGCGGCGAACAGCGAGCGAAGCGAGAGGCAGCACCGTCCCTGCTATACGAAAGCCCCATCCAGCCCTGTGCCACCCGGGGGGTTCCAGGGTGCTGAGATGGCTGACATTTTGCTCCGCTCACGACGGTCACCGCGCGACGCAAGAACAGGCCAAAAACTGGCCAAAACGGCCCAAAAACGGGCCAAAACTGGCCATTTTTGGCTGCGCGAGCGAGCGGCGAGCGGCGGACAGCGAGCGAAGCGAGAGGCAGCACCGTCCCTGCTATACGAAAGCCCCATCCAGCCCTGTGCCACCCGGGGGGTTCCAGGGTGCTGAGATGGCTGACATTTTGCTCCGCTCACGACGGTCACCGCGCGACGCAAGAACAGCCCAAAAACAGGCCAAAACGGCCCAAAAACGGGACAAAACTGGCCATTTTTGGCTGCGCGAGCGAGCGGCGAGCGGCGGACAGCGAGCGAAGCGAGAGGCAGCACCGTCCCTGCTATACGAAAGCCCCATCCAGCCCTGTGCCACCCGGGGGGTTCCAGGGTGCTGAGATGGCTGACATTTTGCTCCGCTCACGACGGTCACCGCGCGACGCAAGAACAGCCCAAAAACAGGCCAAAACGGCCCAAAAACGGGCCAAAACTGGCCATTTTTGGCTGCGCGAGCGAGCAGCGAGCGGCGGACAGCGAGCGAAGCGAGAGGCATCACCGTCCCTGCTATACGAAAGCCCCATCCAGCCCTGTGCCACCCGGGGGGTTCCAGGGTGCTGAGATGGCTGACATTTTGCTCCGCTCAAGATGGTCACCGCGCAACGCAAAAACAGGCCAAAAACTGGCCAAAACGGGCCAAAACTGGCCATTTTTGGCTGCGCGAGCGAGCGGCGAGCGGCGAACAGCGAGCGAAGCGAGAGGCAGCACCGTCCCTGCTATACGAAAGCCCCATCCAGCCCTGTGCCACCCGGGGGGTTCCAGGGTGCTGAGATGGCTGACATTTTGCTCCGCTCACGACGGTCACCGCGCGACGCAAGAACAGGCCAAAAACTGGCCAAAACGGCCCAAAAACGGGCCAAAACTGGCCATTTTTGGCTGCGCGAGCGAGCGGCGAGCGGCGGACAGCGAGCGAAGCGAGAGGCAGCACCGTCCCTGCTATACGAAAGCCCCATCCAGCCCTGTGCCACCCGGGGGGTTCCAGGGTGCTGAGATGGCTGACATTTTGCTCCGCTCACGACGGTCACCGCGCGACGCAAGAACAGGCCAAAAACTGGCCAAAACGGCCCAAAAACGGGACAAAACTGGCCATTTTTGGCTGCGCGAGGGAGCGGCGAGCGGCGGACAGCGAGCGAAGCGAGAGGCAGCACCGTCCCTGCTATACGAAAGCCCCATCCAGCCCTGTGCCACCC
>NW_027021339.1:1254817-1260691 GCF_036884655.1 Musa acuminata AAA Group | reverse complement strand
GATGAAGAGTCGCAAGGACCCCGAATGGGAGCAATGCGTTTGTTGAACGCTATGCGGGGTCAAGTGGGGGAGAACACGAAGACGAAGGCACAAAAAGCAGGAAGTAGTGAACTGATGTATGTGGACATCAAGCTGAATGGCCAAACGACCCGTGCAATGGTGGACACGGGCGCTACCCACAACTTCATAGCCGATCGTGAAGCACAGCGACTTGGATTGACATTGGAGAAGAGCCCAAGCCGAATGAAAGCAGTGAACTCGGAGGCCAGGCGAATCTCCGGATTGGCAAAGGGAGTTCCCATCAGAATCGGGACTTGGAGCGGAACCACCAACATGATGGCCGTGCCACTAGACGACTTCCAAGTGATTCTTGGAATGGAGTTTATGCACGCGGCGAAGTTGGTGCCGATGCCATTCTTGAATTCCCTATGTATGATGGGAGGCGATGACCCCTGTGTGGTGCCCGTCTCTCGGAGAGGAACCAAGGAGCCCCAACATATTTCGGCATTACAATTGAAGAAAGGGGTGCGAAAGGGCGAACTAACATTCGTGGCTGCTATGAAGCTAGAGCCACTCAATGAAGAAGCCATTCAAGAACCTGCTGTGGTGGCCAACGTCCTGAAGGAGTTCAAAGACGTTATGCCACCTGAGTTGCCGAAGACTCTTCCGCCACGCAGAGGCGTGGATCACAGTATTGAGCTGGAGCCAGGAGTGAAGCCTCCAGCGAGACCACCCTATCGCATGCCCCCGCCAGAGTTGGCAGAACTCAGAAAGCAGTTAGGTGAACTGCTAAGCGGTGGTCTCATCCGCAGCTCAAAAGCACCTTTCGGAGCTCCAGTTCTCTTTCAGAAGAAACAAGATGGGAGTCTCCGATTATGCGTCGACTACCGAGCCCTCAACAAAGTAACAGTGAAGAACAAGTATCCCATCCCGCTCATCGCGGACTTGTTCGACCAATTGGGCAAGGCAAAGTATTTCTCAAAACTCGACCTTCGGTCGGGGTATTGGCAGGTGCGCATTGCTGAAGGCGATGAAGCAAAGACTACATGTGTGACCAGATATGGAGCGTTTGAGTTCTTGGTGATGCCTTTCGGCTTAACCAACGCTCCGGCAACATTCTGTACTCTCATGAACCAGCTATTCAAGGAGTATTTGGATAAGTTCGTGGTCGTCTACTTGGACGACATCGTCGTTTACAGCCAAACGCTCGAGGAGCACGTCAAGCACCTTCGGACGATTTTCAAGGTTCTCAGGGAGAACACTTTGTTCGTAAAAAGGGAGAAATGCTACTTTGCTCAAACTGAAATCCTGTTCTTGGGGCACCGAATCGGTGATGGCTCCATCCGGATGGACAAGTCGAAGGTGCAAGCAGTTGCGGAATGGCGAACTCCAAAGAAGGTGCCAGAGTTGAGATCCTTCCTTGGTTTCGTCAACTACTACCGACGCTTCATCGCGGGATATTCGAAGCGGGCAACTCCACTGACGGAGTTGCTGAAGAAGGAGCAGCCTTGGAAGTGGTCTGACAGATGTGAGATAGCATTCCAAGATCTAAAGGCTGCTGTTTTGGAAGAACCAGTGCTCAAATTGCCAAACTATGGAGAGCCCTTTGAAGTCCATACAGATGCTTCGGACTTTGCTATTGGTGGAGTACTCATGCAAGAAGGTCATCCGGTGGCCTACGAGAGCCGCAAACTCAACGAGACCGAGAGGCGGTATCCAGTGCATGAGAAGGAGATGACAGCGGTGATCCACTGCCTACGAGTTTGGCGACACTACCTCCTCGGGTCGCGATTTGTGCTGAGGACAGACAACATCGCCCTGAGTTATTTCCAAACTCAGAAGAAGCTCTCCCCAAAGCAAGCACGGTGGCAGGACTTCCTGGCTGAATTTGATATGGCAATGGAATATAAGCCCGGGAAGGCGAATGTCGTGGCCGATGCGCTGAGTCGGAAGGTGGAGTGCGTGAATGCTGCACAACTGGAGGGCAGAGGCCAAGCAAGTCAGTTACACTCAACCTTCCTTTCCCGAATCAGAGATGGACTGTATAGTGATCCCCAGGCAGTTATCCTGATGCAGCTCATCAAAGAAGGCAAGGCACGACGATTTTGGGTCCAGGAGGGACTTGTTTACACAAAAGGGAATAGGGTTTATGTTCCCCGAGTGGACAATCTAAGGCGTGAACTCTTGAAAGAGTGTCACGATTCCCTTTGGGCTGGACACCCCGGCATTCACAGAACGTTGGCTCTCGTGGAGAGGGCCTTCTACTGGCCAAAAATGGGGATTGATGTGGAGGAGTATGTTCGAACATGCCTTACTTGCCAACAAGACAAGGTGGAGCAGCGGAAGCCGGTGGGACTTTTGGAGCCGTTGCCCGTACCAGAAAGGCCTTGGGAGAGCATTTCCTTAGACTTCATATCAAGCTTGCCACCTGTAGGGGGACTTGGATCGATACTTGTAGTGGTCGATCGGTTTTCAAAGTATGCAACTTTCATTGCTGCTCCCCTACACTGTTCAGCTGAAGAGGCGGCCAGACTGATGATGAAGGGTGTAGTGAAGTATTGGGGAGTCCCACACAATATCATTAGTGATCGAGACGCTCGGTTTCTGGGACGGTTCTGGACCGAGCTATTCAAATTGTTGGGATCAAAGTTATACTTCTCTACAAGCCTCCACCCCCAGACGGATGGTCAGACTGAAAGAATAAATTCGCTCTTAGAGCAGTATCTCCGGCACTACGTGAGTGCCAATCAACGAGATTGGGTGAAGCTGTTGGACATCGCCCAATTCTCCTACAACTTGCAGCGGAGCTCTGCATCCAACAAGAGCCCCTTCGAAATTATCACAGGACAACAACCGTCGACTCCGCACACTATGGCTATTGGGTATACTGGGAGTAGTCCATCAGCCTACCATTTCGCAAAGGAGTGGCATCGAAATGCCGATATTGCGCGGGCTTACTTGGAGAAGGCGGCAAAACGGATGAAGAAGTGGGCAGATTTGGGAAGGCGACCACAGGAGTTCAAAGTTGGCGATTTGGTGTTGGTAAAGCTCCAACCAGCATCACTCCAATTCTTCAGGAAAAGAGTCCACAAAGGATTGGTGCGTAAGTATGAAGGGCCCTTCCCAATTATCAGCAGGGTAGGCAATGTTTCTTACAAGTTGCAGCTGCCGGCGTGGTTCAAAATTCACAACGTTCTTCACGCCAGCAACCTGAAGGCCTACCATTCAGATCCGCAAGACGCTTCTCGAAGTGTTCCAACTCGGCTACCTCCCATCACAGCCTCCTACGAGAAGCGAGTGGAAACCATTCTGGCGGATCGCAAGATAAAGCTACCCAACGGAGCGGAACAGACAGAGTACTTGGTGAAGTGGCGAAAGCTTCCCCGAACTGAAGCCAGTTGGGAGCCTGAAGACGCCCTGCGACATGAAGAAGAAGTCATCAACACCTACCAACAAGCGTCGACGAGGGCGTCGACAGTTTAAGTGGGGGAGAATGTCACGAACGGTCGTCGCGCACCCGCAACAACTCCGTTCAACGAACCGTTCGTCGCTCACACCCGCATGTACAGCTGCCCAACAGCATGTTTTCTCATGGTTTTGGGTCATTTTGCTTGTAAATATGTAAGTTCGAACAAGCTGCAGCGTTGCAAAGCGACCGCTCACCGAACCGAGCAAAACAGCCCCAAAACAGCCCAAAACGGCTTCGTTTTCGCGTGCCGCGGGAGGTGAGCGGAGTGCTGCCTCCGCTCACCAAAACGTCAGCCATCTCAGCACCCAGGAACCCCCCGGGTGGCACATGGCTGGATGGGGCTTCGGTTATATACCGGGCGTTGAACACTCTTTCGCAAGTTCGTACGTGACCTTTACGGGAACTTGGTGTTGCGTCCGGGACCAGGTGAGCGGCTGTTTGTGGGCTTGCAGCTGTTCGTTCATCCTTGAAAGCCTTGTTTTTCCCCCTCTCCCTCTTTTCTCTTGTGCACACAAGGTGTTCGACGAATTGCTTGTAAAGCTTTCCTTTTCGCGAGACTTCGGGACGTGTCCGTTGCTCGTTCTTTCGATCTAACTCTCTTTCTCTTTTACAGGTCCTTCGGGACCTGCGAGAGGTTACAAAGTGGGCTGATCCTTGCGGAGCAAGATCGCAAGGGCGAAGAGCGACTTAGGCAAGGCAAAGCTAAGTTCGCGTCTTTGCCGCACGGGTGACTCGCGACTTAGGCAACGCAAGCTAAGTTCGCGTCTTTGGCCGCAAGGGTGCCGCACGCCTTAGGCAATTCCAGCTAAGGTCGTGACAACCCGGGGGGTTCCAGGGTGCTGAGATGGCTGACGTTTTGCTCCGCTCTCGACGGTCACCGCGCAATGCAAGAACAGGCCAAAAACTGGCCAAAACGGCCCAAAAACGGGCCAAAACTGGCCATTTTTGGCTGCACGAGCGAGCGGCGAGCGGCGGACAGCGAGCGAAGCGAGAGGCAGCACCGTCCCTGCTATACGAAAGCCCCATCCAGCCCTGTGCCACCCGGGGGGTTCCAGGGTGCTGAGATGGCTGACGTTTTGCTCCGCTCTCGACGGTCACCGCGCAATGCAAGAACAGGCCAAAAACTGGCCAAAACGGCCCAAAAACGGGCCAAAACTGGCCATTTTTGGCTGCACGAGCGAGCGGCGAGCGGCGGACAGCGAGCGAAGCGAGAGGCAGCACCGTCCCTGCTATACGAAAGCCCCATCCAGCCCTGTGCCACCCGGGGGGTTCCAGGGTGCTGAGATGGCTGACGTTTTGCTCCGCTCTCGACGGTCACCGCGCAATGCAAGAACAGGCCAAAAACTGGCCAAAACGGCCCAAAAACGGGCCAAAACTGGCCATTTTTGGCTGCACGAGCGAGCGGCGAGCGGCGGACAGCGAGCGAAGCGAGAGGCAGCACCGTCCCTGCTATACGAAAGCCCCATCCAGCCCTGTGCCACCCGGGGGGTTCCAGGGTGCTGAGATGGCTGACGTTTTGCTCCGCTCTCGACGGTCACCGCGCAATGCAAGAACAGGCCAAAAACTGGCCAAAACGGCCCAAAAACGGGCCAAAACTGGCCATTTTTGGCTGCGCGAGCGAGCGGCGAGCGGCGGACAGCGAGCGAAGCGAGAGGCAGCACCGTCCCTGCTATATACGAAAGCCCCATCCAGCCCTGTGCCACCCGGGGGGTTCCAGGGTGCTGAGATGGCTGACGTTTTGCTCCGCTCACGACGGTCACCGCACCACGCAAGAACGGACCATAAACAGGCCAAAACAGCCCAAAAACGGGCCAAAACTGGTCATTTTTGGCTGCGCGAGCGAGCGGCGAGCGGCGAACAGCGAGCGAAGCGTGAGGCAGCACCGTCCCTGCTATACGAAAGCCCCATCCAGCCCTGTGCCACCCGGGGGGTTCCAGGGTGCTGAGATGGCTGACGTTTTGCTCCGCTCACGACGGTCACCGCGCCATGCAAGAACGGACCAAAAACAGGCCAAAACAGCCCAAAAACGGGCCAAAACTGGCCATTTTTGGCTGAGCGAGCGAGCGGTGAGCGGCGAACAGCGAGCGAAGCGAGAGGCAGCACCGTCCCTGCTATACGAAAGCCCCATCCAGCCCTGTGCCACCCGGGGGGTTCCAGGGTGCTGAGATGGCTGACGTTTTGCTCCGCTCACGACGGTCGCCGTGCCACGCAAGAACGGACCAAAAACAGGCCAAAACAGCCCAAAAACGGGCCAAAACTGGCCATTTTAGGTTGCGCGAGCGAGCGGCGAGCGGCGAACAGCGAGCGAAGCGTGAGGCAGCACCGTCCCTGCTATACGAAAGCCCCATCCAGCCCTGTGCCACCCGGGGGGTTCCAAGGTGCTGAGATGGCTGACGTTTTGCTCC
>NW_027021339.1:1232317-1234817 GCF_036884655.1 Musa acuminata AAA Group | reverse complement strand
CAAGAACAGCCCAAAAACAGGCCAAAACAGCCCAAAAACGGGCCAAAACTGGCCATTTTTGGCTGCGCGAGCGAGCGGCGAGCGGCGAACAGCGAGCGAAGCGAGAGGCAGCACCGTCCCTGCTATACGAAAGCCCCATCCAGCCCTGTGCCACCCGGGGGGTTCCAGGGTGCTGAGATGGCTGACGTTTTGCTCCGCTCACGACGGTCACCGCACCACGCAAGAACAGGCCAAAAACTGGCCAAAACAGCCCAAAAACGGGCCAAAACTGGCCATTTTTGGCTGCGCGAGCGAGCGGCGAGCGGCGAACAGCGAGCGAAGCGAGAGGCAGCACCGTCCCTGCTATACGAAAGCCCCATCCAGCCCTGTGCCACCCGGGGGGTTCCAGGGTGCTGAGATGGCTGACGTTTTGCTCCGCTCTCGACGGTCACCGCGCAATGCAAGAACAGGCCAAAAACTGGCCAAAACGGCCCAAAAACGGGCCAAAACTGGCCATTTTTGGCTGCGCGAGCGGCGAGCGGCGGACAGCGAGCGAAGCGAGAGGCAGCACCGTCCCTGCTATACGAAAGCCCCATCCAGCCCTGTGCCACCCGGGGGGTTCCAGGGTGCTGAGATGGCTGACGTTTTGCTCCGCTCTCGACGGTCACCGCGCAATGCAAGAACAGGCCAAAAACTGGCCAAAACGGCCCAAAAACGGGCCAAAACTGGCCATTTTTGGCTGCGCGAGCGAGCGGCGAGCGGCGGACAGCGAGCGAAGCGAGAGGCAGCACCGTCCCTGCTATACGAAAGCCCCATCCAGCCCTGTGCCACCCGGGGGGTTCCAGGGTGCTGAGATGGCTGACGTTTTGCTCCGCTCTCGACGGTCACCGCGCAATGCAAGAACAGGCCAAAAACTGGCCAAAACGGCCCAAAAACGGGCCAAAACTGGCCATTTTTGGCTGCACGAGCGAGCGGCGAGCGGCGGACAGCGAGCGAAGCGAGAGGCAGCACCGTCCCTGCTATACGAAAGCCCCATCCAGCCCTGTGCCACCCGGGGGGTTCCAGGGTGCTGAGATGGCTGACGTTTTGCTCCGCTCTCGACGGTCACCGCGCAATGCAAGAACAGGCCAAAAACTGGCCAAAACGGCCCAAAAACGGGCCAAAACTGGCCATTTTTGGCTGCACGAGCGAGCGGCGAGCGGCGGACAGCGAGCGAAGCGAGAGGCAGCACCGTCCCTGCTATACGAAAGCCCCATCCAGCCCTGTGCCACCCGGGGGGTTCCAGGGTGCTGAGATGGCTGACGTTTTGCTCCGCTCTCGACGGTCACCGCGCAATGCAAGAACAGGCCAAAAACTGGCCAAAACGGCCCAAAAACGGGCCAAAACTGGCCATTTTTGGCTGCACGAGCGAGCGGCGAGCGGCGGACAGCGAGCGAAGCGAGAGGCAGCACCGTCCCTGCTATACGAAAGCCCCATCCAGCCCTGTGCCACCCGGGGGGTTCCAGGGTGCTGAGATGGCTGACGTTTTGCTCCGCTCTCGACGGTCACCGCGCAATGCAAGAACAGGCCAAAAACTGGCCAAAACGGCCCAAAAACGGGCCAAAACTGGCCATTTTTGGCTGCACGAGCGAGCGGCGAGCGGCGGACAGCGAGCGAAGCGAGAGGCAGCACCGTCCCTGCTATACGAAAGCCCCATCCAGCCCTGTGCCACCCGGGGGGTTCCAGGGTGCTGAGATGGCTGACGTTTTGCTCCGCTCTCGACGGTCACCGCGCAATGCAAGAACAGGCCAAAAACTGGCCAAAACGGCCCAAAAACGGGCCAAAACTGGCCATTTTTGGCTGCGCGAGCGAGCGGCGAGCGGCGGACAGCGAGCGAAGCGAGAGGCAGCACCGTCCCTGCTATATACGAAAGCCCCATCCAGCCCTGTGCCACCCGGGGGGTTCCAGGGTGCTGAGATGGCTGACGTTTTGCTCCGCTCACGACGGTCACCGCACCACGCAAGAACGGACCATAAACAGGCCAAAACAGCCCAAAAACGGGCCAAAACTGGTCATTTTTGGCTGCGCGAGCGAGCGGCGAGCGGCGAACAGCGAGCGAAGCGTGAGGCAGCACCGTCCCTGCTATACGAAAGCCCCATCCAGCCCTGTGCCACCCGGGGGGTTCCAGGGTGCTGAGATGGCTGACGTTTTGCTCCGCTCACGACGGTCACCGCGCCATGCAAGAACGGACCAAAAACAGGCCAAAACAGCCCAAAAACGGGCCAAAACTGGCCATTTTTGGCTGAGCGAGCGAGCGGTGAGCGGCGAACAGCGAGCGAAGCGAGAGGCAGCACCGTCCCTGCTATACGAAAGCCCCATCCAGCCCTGTGCCACCCGGGGGGTTCCAGGGTGCTGAGATGGCTGACGTTTTGCTCCGCTCACGACGGTCGCCGTGCCACGCAAGAACGGACCAAAAACAGGCCAAAACAGCCCAAAAACGGGCCAAAACTGGCCATTTTAGGTTGCGCGAGCGAGCGGCGAG
>NW_027021339.1:1209817-1212317 GCF_036884655.1 Musa acuminata AAA Group | reverse complement strand
CGAAAGCCCCATCCAGCCCTGTGCCACCCGGGGGGTTCCAGGGTGCTGAGATGGCTGACATTTTGCTCCGCTCACGACGGTCACCGCGCCACACAAGAACAGCCCAAAAACAGGCCAAAACAGCCCAAAAACGGGCCAAAACTGGCCATTTTTGGCTGCGCGAGCGAGCGGCGAGCGGCGAACAGCGAGCGAAGCGAGAGGCAGCACCGTCCCTGCTATACGAAAGCCCCATCCAGCCCTGTGCCACCCGGGGGGTTCCAGGGTGCTGAGATGGCTGACGTTTTGCTCCGCTCACGACGGTCACCGCACCACGCAAGAACAGGCCAAAAACTGGCCAAAACAGCCCAAAAACGGGCCAAAACTGGCCATTTTTGGCTGCGCGAGCGAGCGGCGAGCGGCGAACAGCGAGCGAAGCGAGAGGCAGCACCGTCCCTGCTATACGAAAGCCCCATCCAGCCCTGTGCCACCCGGGGGGTTCCAGGGTGCTGAGATGGCTGACGTTTTGCTCCGCTCTCGACGGTCACCGCGCAATGCAAGAACAGGCCAAAAACTGGCCAAAACGGCCCAAAAACGGGCCAAAACTGGCCATTTTTGGCTGCGCGAGCGGCGAGCGGCGGACAGCGAGCGAAGCGAGAGGCAGCACCGTCCCTGCTATACGAAAGCCCCATCCAGCCCTGTGCCACCCGGGGGGTTCCAGGGTGCTGAGATGGCTGACGTTTTGCTCCGCTCTCGACGGTCACCGCGCAATGCAAGAACAGGCCAAAAACTGGCCAAAACGGCCCAAAAACGGGCCAAAACTGGCCATTTTTGGCTGCGCGAGCGAGCGGCGAGCGGCGGACAGCGAGCGAAGCGAGAGGCAGCACCGTCCCTGCTATACGAAAGCCCCATCCAGCCCTGTGCCACCCGGGGGGTTCCAGGGTGCTGAGATGGCTGACGTTTTGCTCCGCTCTCGACGGTCACCGCGCAATGCAAGAACAGGCCAAAAACTGGCCAAAACGGCCCAAAAACGGGCCAAAACTGGCCATTTTTGGCTGCACGAGCGAGCGGCGAGCGGCGGACAGCGAGCGAAGCGAGAGGCAGCACCGTCCCTGCTATACGAAAGCCCCATCCAGCCCTGTGCCACCCGGGGGGTTCCAGGGTGCTGAGATGGCTGACGTTTTGCTCCGCTCTCGACGGTCACCGCGCAATGCAAGAACAGGCCAAAAACTGGCCAAAACGGCCCAAAAACGGGCCAAAACTGGCCATTTTTGGCTGCACGAGCGAGCGGCGAGCGGCGGACAGCGAGCGAAGCGAGAGGCAGCACCGTCCCTGCTATACGAAAGCCCCATCCAGCCCTGTGCCACCCGGGGGGTTCCAGGGTGCTGAGATGGCTGACGTTTTGCTCCGCTCTCGACGGTCACCGCGCAATGCAAGAACAGGCCAAAAACTGGCCAAAACGGCCCAAAAACGGGCCAAAACTGGCCATTTTTGGCTGCACGAGCGAGCGGCGAGCGGCGGACAGCGAGCGAAGCGAGAGGCAGCACCGTCCCTGCTATACGAAAGCCCCATCCAGCCCTGTGCCACCCGGGGGGTTCCAGGGTGCTGAGATGGCTGACGTTTTGCTCCGCTCTCGACGGTCACCGCGCAATGCAAGAACAGGCCAAAAACTGGCCAAAACGGCCCAAAAACGGGCCAAAACTGGCCATTTTTGGCTGCACGAGCGAGCGGCGAGCGGCGGACAGCGAGCGAAGCGAGAGGCAGCACCGTCCCTGCTATACGAAAGCCCCATCCAGCCCTGTGCCACCCGGGGGGTTCCAGGGTGCTGAGATGGCTGACGTTTTGCTCCGCTCTCGACGGTCACCGCGCAATGCAAGAACAGGCCAAAAACTGGCCAAAACGGCCCAAAAACGGGCCAAAACTGGCCATTTTTGGCTGCGCGAGCGAGCGGCGAGCGGCGGACAGCGAGCGAAGCGAGAGGCAGCACCGTCCCTGCTATATACGAAAGCCCCATCCAGCCCTGTGCCACCCGGGGGGTTCCAGGGTGCTGAGATGGCTGACGTTTTGCTCCGCTCACGACGGTCACCGCACCACGCAAGAACGGACCATAAACAGGCCAAAACAGCCCAAAAACGGGCCAAAACTGGTCATTTTTGGCTGCGCGAGCGAGCGGCGAGCGGCGAACAGCGAGCGAAGCGTGAGGCAGCACCGTCCCTGCTATACGAAAGCCCCATCCAGCCCTGTGCCACCCGGGGGGTTCCAGGGTGCTGAGATGGCTGACGTTTTGCTCCGCTCACGACGGTCACCGCGCCATGCAAGAACGGACCAAAAACAGGCCAAAACAGCCCAAAAACGGGCCAAAACTGGCCATTTTTGGCTGAGCGAGCGAGCGGTGAGCGGCGAACAGCGAGCGAAGCGAGAGGCAGCACCGTCCCTGCTATACGAAAGCCCCATCCAGCCCTGTGCCACCCGGGGGGTTCCAGGGTGCTGAGATGGCTGACGTTTTGCTCCGCTCACGACGGTC
>NW_027021339.1:1182317-1189817 GCF_036884655.1 Musa acuminata AAA Group | reverse complement strand
AAAACTGGCCAAAACAGCCCAAAAACGGGCCAAAACTGGCCATTTTTTGCTGCGCGAGCGAGCGGAGAGCGGCGAACAGCGAGCGAAGCGCGAGGCAGCACCGTCCCTGCTATACGAAAGCCCCATCCAGCCCTGTGCCACCCGGGGGGTTCCAGGGTGCTGAGATGGCTGACATTTTGCTCCGCTCACGACGGTCACCGCGCCACACAAGAACAGCCCAAAAACAGGCCAAAACAGCCCAAAAACGGGCCAAAACTGGCCATTTTTGGCTGCGCGAGCGAGCGGCGAGCGGCGAACAGCGAGCGAAGCGAGAGGCAGCACCGTCCCTGCTATACGAAAGCCCCATCCAGCCCTGTGCCACCCGGGGGGTTCCAGGGTGCTGAGATGGCTGACGTTTTGCTCCGCTCACGACGGTCACCGCACCACGCAAGAACAGGCCAAAAACTGGCCAAAACAGCCCAAAAACGGGCCAAAACTGGCCATTTTTGGCTGCGCGAGCGAGCGGCGAGCGGCGAACAGCGAGCGAAGCGAGAGGCAGCACCGTCCCTGCTATACGAAAGCCCCATCCAGCCCTGTGCCACCCGGGGGGTTCCAGGGTGCTGAGATGGCTGACGTTTTGCTCCGCTCTCGACGGTCACCGCGCAATGCAAGAACAGGCCAAAAACTGGCCAAAACGGCCCAAAAACGGGCCAAAACTGGCCATTTTTGGCTGCGCGAGCGGCGAGCGGCGGACAGCGAGCGAAGCGAGAGGCAGCACCGTCCCTGCTATACGAAAGCCCCATCCAGCCCTGTGCCACCCGGGGGGTTCCAGGGTGCTGAGATGGCTGACGTTTTGCTCCGCTCTCGACGGTCACCGCGCAATGCAAGAACAGGCCAAAAACTGGCCAAAACGGCCCAAAAACGGGCCAAAACTGGCCATTTTTGGCTGCGCGAGCGAGCGGCGAGCGGCGGACAGCGAGCGAAGCGAGAGGCAGCACCGTCCCTGCTATACGAAAGCCCCATCCAGCCCTGTGCCACCCGGGGGGTTCCAGGGTGCTGAGATGGCTGACGTTTTGCTCCGCTCTCGACGGTCACCGCGCAATGCAAGAACAGGCCAAAAACTGGCCAAAACGGCCCAAAAACGGGCCAAAACTGGCCATTTTTGGCTGCACGAGCGAGCGGCGAGCGGCGGACAGCGAGCGAAGCGAGAGGCAGCACCGTCCCTGCTATACGAAAGCCCCATCCAGCCCTGTGCCACCCTGTCACGAACGGTCGTCGCGCACCCGCAACAACTCCGTTCAACGAACCGTTCGTCGCTCACACCCGCATGTACAGCTGCCCAACAGCATGTTTTCTCATGGTTTTGGGTCATTTTGCTTGTAAATATGTAAGTTCGAACAAGCTGCAGCGTTGCAAAGCGACCGCTCACCGAACCGAGCAGAACAGCCCCAAAACAGCCCAAAACGGCTTCGTTTTCGCGTGCCGCGGGAGGTGAGCGGAGTGCTGCCTCCGCTCACCAAAACGTCAGCCATCTCAGCACCCAGGAACCCCCCGGGTGGCACATGGCTGGATGGGGCTTCGGTTATATACCGGGCGTTGAACACTCTTTCGCAAGTTCGTACGTGACCTTTACGGGAACTTGGTGTTGCGTCCGGGACCAGGTGAGCGGCTGTTTGTGGGCTTGCAGCTGTTCGTTCATCCTTGAAAGCCTTGTTTTTCCCCCTCTCCCTCTTTTCTCTTGTGCACACAAGGTGTTCGACGAATTGCTTGTAAAGCTTTCCTTTTCGCGAGACTTCGGGACGTGTCCGTTGCTCGTTCTTTCGATCTAACTCTCTTTCTCTTTTACAGGTCCTTCGGGACCTGCGAGAGGTTACAAAGTGGGCTGATCCTTGCGGAGCAAGATCGCAAGGGCGAAGAGCGACTTAGGCAAGGCAAAGCTAAGTTCGCGTCTTTGCCGCACGGGTGACTCGCGACTTAGGCAACGCAAGCTAAGTTCGCGTCTTTGGCCGCAAGGGTGCCGCACGCCTTAGGCAATTCCAGCTAAGGTCGTGACATTGTGGTATCAGAGCGGGCAAGCTCTTCGATCGAACAGCGAACGAACTTCGCAACTTCGCCATGGCAAAGCATCGTGGCGAATCAAGCAAGACGGGGCAGGCCGGACCCTTGCCCCAAGCAGCCGCAGGTGGGCTGCATGTGCACACTCGCTCTCATGCTGTTGGAGCCGCTCATGAGGATCGCGGCAGCGAACAGGATGAGCGAGAAGTTGGCAACTCTCCGCGAGCGGAGGAAGCGCAATCTGGTGCGCTAACTGGGAAAAAGAGTCATAAGGAGAGACTCACGACGGCGGAAACCCGCCTGGATGTTCTTGAAGCGAGCATGGAGGAACTCTACCATGGCCAACAAAGACTTGTTGGGGTAGAGAGCTCGCAAGAGGAAGCGGAGTCCAGGATCGACAAGGTCGAGGCCCTAGTCGACCGACTGTCCGATGACACCAAGGACTCCGTGCTGCACTTACAAGACGTTGTCGCGGAACTCACGGCAAAGGTGGCTATGCTCACAAGAACGCTAAATGCGGGAGGAGGCAACACCCGCGTTGCACCGCCACAAAACTTGAGGGCACCTGAGCCCCATGGATACGGAGGGGCCAGAGATGCCAAGGAGCTCGAGAACTTTCTGTTCGACATGGAACAATACTTCCGAGCTACGAGGCCCGATTCTGAAGATACCAAAGTTTCTATAGCAACAATGTATCTGAATGGAGATGCGAAACTTTGGTGGCGAACTCGTTGGGAGGAGATCCAACAAGGTCGGTGTCGAGTCGACACATGGGAAGACTTGAAGCGGGAGTTGAGAACTCAGTTCCTACCGGAGAACACAGAGTTCGTCGCAAGAAGGAAGTTGAGACAACTCCGCCAAAGTACCACCATCCGAGACTATGTAAAGCAGTTTTCTGCACTGATGCTGGACATACAGGACATGTCCGAGAAGGACAAGTTGTTCAGTTTCCTTGATGGTTTGAAACCATGGGCTCAGCAAGAGCTGAATCGAAGGAATGTTACCGACGTGGTCGGGGCAATTGCAGCTGCAGAAAGGCTCACCGACTTCGTTTCCTCCGAAGACCCAGCGAGAAGGAAACAATCTTCAAGCAATCGCCCTCAAAAACATTCTCGAGGGAAGGAGCTCGGGGGCGAACAGAAGAAGAAGAGCTCCCACAAAGGGCCGAATCCAAAAGGCAAGGCCTCAAAACCTGGAGGATGCTTCTTGTGCGGAGGACCGCACATGGTAAGGGAGTGCCCACAGAAGCAGGCACTCAACGCTTTGACAGCTTCCATCCACCCTCCCCGATCGGACAAGGGCAAAGCTGTTGCCCTTAGCTCAAGCAGTTCTGAATCCAGCAGCGACGATGAAGAGTCGCAAGGACCCCGAATGGGAGCAATGCGTTTGTTGAACGCTATGCGGGGTCAAGTGGGGGAGAACACGAAGACGAAGGCACAAAAAGCAGGAAGTAGTGAACTGATGTATGTGGACATCAAGCTGAATGGCCAAACGACCCGTGCAATGGTGGACACGGGCGCTACCCACAACTTCATAGCCGATCGTGAAGCACAGCGACTTGGATTGACATTGGAGAAGAGCCCAAGCCGAATGAAAGCAGTGAACTCGGAGGCCAGGCGAATCTCCGGATTGGCAAAGGGAGTTCCCATCAGAATCGGGACTTGGAGCGGAACCACCAACATGATGGCCGTGCCACTAGACGACTTCCAAGTGATTCTTGGAATGGAGTTTATGCACGCGGCGAAGTTGGTGCCGATGCCATTCTTGAATTCCCTATGTATGATGGGAGGCGATGACCCCTGTGTGGTGCCCGTCTCTCGGAGAGGAACCAAGGAGCCCCAACATATTTCGGCATTACAATTGAAGAAAGGGGTGCGAAAGGGCGAACTAACATTCGTGGCTGCTATGAAGCTAGAGCCACTCAATGAAGAAGCCATTCAAGAACCTGCTGTGGTGGCCAACGTCCTGAAGGAGTTCAAAGACGTTATGCCACCTGAGTTGCCGAAGACTCTTCCGCCACGCAGAGGCGTGGATCACAGTATTGAGCTGGAGCCAGGAGTGAAGCCTCCAGCGAGACCACCCTATCGCATGCCCCCGCCAGAGTTGGCAGAACTCAGAAAGCAGTTAGGTGAACTGCTAAGCGGTGGTCTCATCCGCAGCTCAAAAGCACCTTTCGGAGCTCCAGTTCTCTTTCAGAAGAAACAAGATGGGAGTCTCCGATTATGCGTCGACTACCGAGCCCTCAACAAAGTAACAGTGAAGAACAAGTATCCCATCCCGCTCATCGCGGACTTGTTCGACCAATTGGGCAAGGCAAAGTATTTCTCAAAACTCGACCTTCGGTCGGGGTATTGGCAGGTGCGCATTGCTGAAGGCGATGAAGCAAAGACTACATGTGTGACCAGATATGGAGCGTTTGAGTTCTTGGTGATGCCTTTCGGCTTAACCAACGCTCCGGCAACATTCTGTACCCTCATGAACCAGCTATTCAAGGAGTATTTGGATAAGTTCGTGGTCGTCTACTTGGACGACATCGTCGTTTACAGCCAAACGCTCGAGGAGCACGTCAAGCACCTTCGGACGATTTTCAAGGTTCTCAGGGAGAACACTTTGTTCGTAAAAAGGGAGAAATGCTACTTTGCTCAAACTGAAATCCTGTTCTTGGGGCACCGAATCGGTGATGGCTCCATCCGGATGGACAAGTCGAAGGTGCAAGCAGTTGCGGAATGGCGAACTCCAAAGAAGGTGCCAGAGTTGAGATCCTTCCTTGGTTTCGTCAACTACTACCGACGCTTCATCGCGGGATATTCGAAGCGGGCAACTCCACTGACGGAGTTGCTGAAGAAGGAGCAGCCTTGGAAGTGGTCTGACAGATGTGAGATAGCATTCCAAGATCTAAAGGCTGCTGTTTTGGAAGAACCAGTGCTCAAATTGCCAAACTATGGAGAGCCCTTTGAAGTCCATACAGATGCTTCGGACTTTGCTATTGGTGGAGTACTCATGCAAGAAGGTCATCCGGTGGCCTACGAGAGCCGCAAACTCAACGAGACCGAGAGGCGGTATCCAGTGCATGAGAAGGAGATGACAGCGGTGATCCACTGCCTACGAGTTTGGCGACACTACCTCCTCGGGTCGCGATTTGTGCTGAGGACAGACAACATCGCCCTGAGTTATTTCCAAACTCAGAAGAAGCTCTCCCCAAAGCAAGCACGGTGGCAGGACTTCCTGGCTGAATTTGATATGGCAATGGAATATAAGCCCGGGAAGGCGAATGTCGTGGCCGATGCGCTGAGTCGGAAGGTGGAGTGCGTGAATGCTGCACAACTGGAGGGCAGAGGCCAAGCAAGTCAGTTACACTCAACCTTCCTTTCCCGAATCAGAGATGGACTGTATAGTGATCCCCAGGCAGTTATCCTGATGCAGCTCATCAAAGAAGGCAAGGCACGACGATTTTGGGTCCAGGAGGGACTTGTTTACACAAAAGGGAATAGGGTTTATGTTCCCCGAGTGGACAATCTAAGGCGTGAACTCTTGAAAGAGTGTCACGATTCCCTTTGGGCTGGACACCCCGGCATTCACAGAACGTTGGCTCTCGTGGAGAGGGCCTTCTACTGGCCAAAAATGGGGATTGATGTGGAGGAGTATGTTCGAACATGCCTTACTTGCCAACAAGACAAGGTGGAGCAGCGGAAGCCGGTGGGACTTTTGGAGCCGTTGCCCGTACCAGAAAGGCCTTGGGAGAGCATTTCCTTAGACTTCATATCAAGCTTGCCACCTGTAGGGGGACTTGGATCGATACTTGTAGTGGTCGATCGGTTTTCAAAGTATGCAACTTTCATTGCTGCTCCCCTACACTGTTCAGCTGAAGAGGCGGCCAGACTGATGATGAAGGGTGTAGTGAAGTATTGGGGAGTCCCACACAATATCATTAGTGATCGAGACGCTCGGTTTCTGGGACGGTTCTGGACCGAGCTATTCAAATTGTTGGGATCAAAGTTATACTTCTCTACAAGCCTCCACCCCCAGACGGATGGTCAGACTGAAAGAATAAATTCGCTCTTAGAGCAGTATCTCCGGCACTACGTGAGTGCCAATCAACGAGATTGGGTGAAGCTGTTGGACATCGCCCAATTCTCCTACAACTTGCAGCGGAGCTCTGCATCCAACAAGAGCCCCTTCGAAATTATCACAGGACAACAACCGTCGACTCCGCACACTATGGCTATTGGGTATACTGGGAGTAGTCCATCAGCCTACCATTTCGCAAAGGAGTGGCATCGAAATGCCGATATTGCGCGGGCTTACTTGGAGAAGGCGGCAAAACGGATGAAGAAGTGGGCAGATTTGGGAAGGCGACCACAGGAGTTCAAAGTTGGCGATTTGGTGTTGGTAAAGCTCCAACCAGCATCACTCCAATTCTTCAGGAAAAGAGTCCACAAAGGATTGGTGCGTAAGTATGAAGGGCCCTTCCCAATTATCAGCAGGGTAGGCAATGTTTCTTACAAGTTGCAGCTGCCGGCGTGGTTCAAAATTCACAACGTTCTTCACGCCAGCAACCTGAAGGCCTACCATTCAGATCCGCAAGACGCTTCTCGAAGTGTTCCAACTCGGCTACCTCCCATCACAGCCTCCTACGAGAAGCGAGTGGAAACCATTCTGGCGGATCGCAAGATAAAGCTACCCAACGGAGCGGAACAGACAGAGTACTTGGTGAAGTGGCGAAAGCTTCCCCGAACTGAAGCCAGTTGGGAGCCTGAAGACGCCCTGCGACATGAAGAAGAAGTCATCAACACCTACCAACAAGCGTCGACGAGGGCGTCGACAGTTTAAGTGGGGGAGAATGTCACGAACGGTCGTCGCGCACCCGCAACAACTCCGTTCAACGAACCGTTCGTCGCTCACACCCGCATGTACAGCTGCCCAACAGCATGTTTTCTCATGGTTTTGGGTCATTTTGCTTGTAAATATGTAAGTTCGAACAAGCTGCAGCGTTGCAAAGCGACCGCTCACCGAACCGAGCAAAACAGCCCCAAAACAGCCCAAAACGGCTTCGTTTTCGCGTGCCGCGGGAGGTGAGCGGAGTGCTGCCTCCGCTCACCAAAACGTCAGCCATCTCAGCACCCAGGAACCCCCCGGGTGGCACATGGCTGGATGGGGCTTCGGTTATATACCGGGCGTTGAACACTCTTTCGCAAGTTCGTACGTGACCTTTACGGGAACTTGGTGTTGCGTCCGGGACCAGGTGAGCGGCTGTTTGTGGGCTTGCAGCTGTTCGTTCATCCTTGAAAGCCTTGTTTTTCCCCCTCTCCCTCTTTTCTCTTGTGCACACAAGGTGTTCGACGAATTGCTTGTAAAGCTTTCCTTTTCGCGAGACTTCGGGACGTGTCCGTTGCTCGTTCTTTCGATCTAACTCTCTTTCTCTTTTACAGGTCCTTCGGGACCTGCGAGAGGTTACAAAGTGGGCTG
>NW_027021339.1:1168132-1170632 GCF_036884655.1 Musa acuminata AAA Group | reverse complement strand
TGCTCCGCTCACGACGGTCACCGCACCACGCAAGAACAGGCCAAAAACTGGCCAAAACAGCCCAAAAACGGGCCAAAACTGGCCATTTTTGGCTGCGCGAGCGAGCGGCGAGCGGCGAACAGCGAGCGAAGCGAGAGGCAGCACCGTCCCTGCTATACGAAAGCCCCATCCAGCCCTGTGCCACCCGGGGGGTTCCAGGGTGCTGAGATGGCTGACGTTTTGCTCCGCTCTCGACGGTCACCGCGCAATGCAAGAACAGGCCAAAAACTGGCCAAAACGGCCCAAAAACGGGCCAAAACTGGCCATTTTTGGCTGCGCGAGCGGCGAGCGGCGGACAGCGAGCGAAGCGAGAGGCAGCACCGTCCCTGCTATACGAAAGCCCCATCCAGCCCTGTGCCACCCGGGGGGTTCCAGGGTGCTGAGATGGCTGACGTTTTGCTCCGCTCTCGACGGTCACCGCGCAATGCAAGAACAGGCCAAAAACTGGCCAAAACGGCCCAAAAACGGGCCAAAACTGGCCATTTTTGGCTGCGCGAGCGAGCGGCGAGCGGCGGACAGCGAGCGAAGCGAGAGGCAGCACCGTCCCTGCTATACGAAAGCCCCATCCAGCCCTGTGCCACCCGGGGGGTTCCAGGGTGCTGAGATGGCTGACGTTTTGCTCCGCTCTCGACGGTCACCGCGCAATGCAAGAACAGGCCAAAAACTGGCCAAAACGGCCCAAAAACGGGCCAAAACTGGCCATTTTTGGCTGCACGAGCGAGCGGCGAGCGGCGGACAGCGAGCGAAGCGAGAGGCAGCACCGTCCCTGCTATACGAAAGCCCCATCCAGCCCTGTGCCACCCGGGGGGTTCCAGGGTGCTGAGATGGCTGACGTTTTGCTCCGCTCTCGACGGTCACCGCGCAATGCAAGAACAGGCCAAAAACTGGCCAAAACGGCCCAAAAACGGGCCAAAACTGGCCATTTTTGGCTGCACGAGCGAGCGGCGAGCGGCGGACAGCGAGCGAAGCGAGAGGCAGCACCGTCCCTGCTATACGAAAGCCCCATCCAGCCCTGTGCCACCCGGGGGGTTCCAGGGTGCTGAGATGGCTGACGTTTTGCTCCGCTCTCGACGGTCACCGCGCAATGCAAGAACAGGCCAAAAACTGGCCAAAACGGCCCAAAAACGGGCCAAAACTGGCCATTTTTGGCTGCACGAGCGAGCGGCGAGCGGCGGACAGCGAGCGAAGCGAGAGGCAGCACCGTCCCTGCTATACGAAAGCCCCATCCAGCCCTGTGCCACCCGGGGGGTTCCAGGGTGCTGAGATGGCTGACGTTTTGCTCCGCTCTCGACGGTCACCGCGCAATGCAAGAACAGGCCAAAAACTGGCCAAAACGGCCCAAAAACGGGCCAAAACTGGCCATTTTTGGCTGCACGAGCGAGCGGCGAGCGGCGGACAGCGAGCGAAGCGAGAGGCAGCACCGTCCCTGCTATACGAAAGCCCCATCCAGCCCTGTGCCACCCGGGGGGTTCCAGGGTGCTGAGATGGCTGACGTTTTGCTCCGCTCTCGACGGTCACCGCGCAATGCAAGAACAGGCCAAAAACTGGCCAAAACGGCCCAAAAACGGGCCAAAACTGGCCATTTTTGGCTGCGCGAGCGAGCGGCGAGCGGCGGACAGCGAGCGAAGCGAGAGGCAGCACCGTCCCTGCTATATACGAAAGCCCCATCCAGCCCTGTGCCACCCGGGGGGTTCCAGGGTGCTGAGATGGCTGACGTTTTGCTCCGCTCACGACGGTCACCGCACCACGCAAGAACGGACCATAAACAGGCCAAAACAGCCCAAAAACGGGCCAAAACTGGTCATTTTTGGCTGCGCGAGCGAGCGGCGAGCGGCGAACAGCGAGCGAAGCGTGAGGCAGCACCGTCCCTGCTATACGAAAGCCCCATCCAGCCCTGTGCCACCCGGGGGGTTCCAGGGTGCTGAGATGGCTGACGTTTTGCTCCGCTCACGACGGTCACCGCGCCATGCAAGAACGGACCAAAAACAGGCCAAAACAGCCCAAAAACGGGCCAAAACTGGCCATTTTTGGCTGAGCGAGCGAGCGGTGAGCGGCGAACAGCGAGCGAAGCGAGAGGCAGCACCGTCCCTGCTATACGAAAGCCCCATCCAGCCCTGTGCCACCCGGGGGGTTCCAGGGTGCTGAGATGGCTGACGTTTTGCTCCGCTCACGACGGTCGCCGTGCCACGCAAGAACGGACCAAAAACAGGCCAAAACAGCCCAAAAACGGGCCAAAACTGGCCATTTTAGGTTGCGCGAGCGAGCGGCGAGCGGCGAACAGCGAGCGAAGCGTGAGGCAGCACCGTCCCTGCTATACGAAAGCCCCATCCAGCCCTGTGCCACCCGGGGGGTTCCAAGGTGCTGAGATGGCTGACGTTTTGCTCCGCTCACGACGGTCACCGCGCCACGCCAGAACAGACCAAAAACAGGCCAAAACAGCCCAAAAACGGGCCAAAACTGG
>NW_027021339.1:1150632-1158132 GCF_036884655.1 Musa acuminata AAA Group | reverse complement strand
CAAGTTCGTACGTGACCTTTACGGGAACTTGGTGTTGCGTCCGGGACCAGGTGAGCGGCTGTTTGTGGGCTTGCAGCTGTTCGTTCATCCTTGAAAGCCTTGTTTTTCCCCCTCTCCCTCTTTTCTCTTGTGCACACAAGGTGTTCGACGAATTGCTTGTAAAGCTTTCCTTTTCGCGAGACTTCGGGACGTGTCCGTTGCTCGTTCTTTCGATCTAACTCTCTTTCTCTTTTACAGGTCCTTCGGGACCTGCGAGAGGTTACAAAGTGGGCTGATCCTTGCGGAGCAAGATCGCAAGGGCGAAGAGCGACTTAGGCAAGGCAAAGCTAAGTTCGCGTCTTTGCCGCACGGGTGACTCGCGACTTAGGCAACGCAAGCTAAGTTCGCGTCTTTGGCCGCAAGGGTGCCGCACGCCTTAGGCAATTCCAGCTAAGGTCGTGACATTGTGGTATCAGAGCGGGCAAGCTCTTCGATCGAACAGCGAACGAACTTCGCAACTTCGCCATGGCAAAGCATCGTGGCGAATCAAGCAAGACGGGGCAGGCCGGACCCTTGCCCCAAGCAGCCGCAGGTGGGCTGCATGTGCACACTCGCTCTCATGCTGTTGGAGCCGCTCATGAGGATCGCGGCAGCGAACAGGATGAGCGAGAAGTTGGCAACTCTCCGCGAGCGGAGGAAGCGCAATCTGGTGCGCTAACTGGGAAAAAGAGTCATAAGGAGAGACTCACGACGGCGGAAACCCGCCTGGATGTTCTTGAAGCGAGCATGGAGGAACTCTACCATGGCCAACAAAGACTTGTTGGGGTAGAGAGCTCGCAAGAGGAAGCGGAGTCCAGGATCGACAAGGTCGAGGCCCTAGTCGACCGACTGTCCGATGACACCAAGGACTCCGTGCTGCACTTACAAGACGTTGTCGCGGAACTCACGGCAAAGGTGGCTATGCTCACAAGAACGCTAAATGCGGGAGGAGGCAACACCCGCGTTGCACCGCCACAAAACTTGAGGGCACCTGAGCCCCATGGATACGGAGGGGCCAGAGATGCCAAGGAGCTCGAGAACTTTCTGTTCGACATGGAACAATACTTCCGAGCTACGAGGCCCGATTCTGAAGATACCAAAGTTTCTATAGCAACAATGTATCTGAATGGAGATGCGAAACTTTGGTGGCGAACTCGTTGGGAGGAGATCCAACAAGGTCGGTGTCGAGTCGACACATGGGAAGACTTGAAGCGGGAGTTGAGAACTCAGTTCCTACCGGAGAACACAGAGTTCGTCGCAAGAAGGAAGTTGAGACAACTCCGCCAAAGTACCACCATCCGAGACTATGTAAAGCAGTTTTCTGCACTGATGCTGGACATACAGGACATGTCCGAGAAGGACAAGTTGTTCAGTTTCCTTGATGGTTTGAAACCATGGGCTCAGCAAGAGCTGAATCGAAGGAATGTTACCGACGTGGTCGGGGCAATTGCAGCTGCAGAAAGGCTCACCGACTTCGTTTCCTCCGAAGACCCAGCGAGAAGGAAACAATCTTCAAGCAATCGCCCTCAAAAACATTCTCGAGGGAAGGAGCTCGGGGGCGAACAGAAGAAGAAGAGCTCCCACAAAGGGCCGAATCCAAAAGGCAAGGCCTCAAAACCTGGAGGATGCTTCTTGTGCGGAGGACCGCACATGGTAAGGGAGTGCCCACAGAAGCAGGCACTCAACGCTTTGACAGCTTCCATCCACCCTCCCCGATCGGACAAGGGCAAAGCTGTTGCCCTTAGCTCAAGCAGTTCTGAATCCAGCAGCGACGATGAAGAGTCGCAAGGACCCCGAATGGGAGCAATGCGTTTGTTGAACGCTATGCGGGGTCAAGTGGGGGAGAACACGAAGACGAAGGCACAAAAAGCAGGAAGTAGTGAACTGATGTATGTGGACATCAAGCTGAATGGCCAAACGACCCGTGCAATGGTGGACACGGGCGCTACCCACAACTTCATAGCCGATCGTGAAGCACAGCGACTTGGATTGACATTGGAGAAGAGCCCAAGCCGAATGAAAGCAGTGAACTCGGAGGCCAGGCGAATCTCCGGATTGGCAAAGGGAGTTCCCATCAGAATCGGGACTTGGAGCGGAACCACCAACATGATGGCCGTGCCACTAGACGACTTCCAAGTGATTCTTGGAATGGAGTTTATGCACGCGGCGAAGTTGGTGCCGATGCCATTCTTGAATTCCCTATGTATGATGGGAGGCGATGACCCCTGTGTGGTGCCCGTCTCTCGGAGAGGAACCAAGGAGCCCCAACATATTTCGGCATTACAATTGAAGAAAGGGGTGCGAAAGGGCGAACTAACATTCGTGGCTGCTATGAAGCTAGAGCCACTCAATGAAGAAGCCATTCAAGAACCTGCTGTGGTGGCCAACGTCCTGAAGGAGTTCAAAGACGTTATGCCACCTGAGTTGCCGAAGACTCTTCCGCCACGCAGAGGCGTGGATCACAGTATTGAGCTGGAGCCAGGAGTGAAGCCTCCAGCGAGACCACCCTATCGCATGCCCCCGCCAGAGTTGGCAGAACTCAGAAAGCAGTTAGGTGAACTGCTAAGCGGTGGTCTCATCCGCAGCTCAAAAGCACCTTTCGGAGCTCCAGTTCTCTTTCAGAAGAAACAAGATGGGAGTCTCCGATTATGCGTCGACTACCGAGCCCTCAACAAAGTAACAGTGAAGAACAAGTATCCCATCCCGCTCATCGCGGACTTGTTCGACCAATTGGGCAAGGCAAAGTATTTCTCAAAACTCGACCTTCGGTCGGGGTATTGGCAGGTGCGCATTGCTGAAGGCGATGAAGCAAAGACTACATGTGTGACCAGATATGGAGCGTTTGAGTTCTTGGTGATGCCTTTCGGCTTAACCAACGCTCCGGCAACATTCTGTACCCTCATGAACCAGCTATTCAAGGAGTATTTGGATAAGTTCGTGGTCGTCTACTTGGACGACATCGTCGTTTACAGCCAAACGCTCGAGGAGCACGTCAAGCACCTTCGGACGATTTTCAAGGTTCTCAGGGAGAACACTTTGTTCGTAAAAAGGGAGAAATGCTACTTTGCTCAAACTGAAATCCTGTTCTTGGGGCACCGAATCGGTGATGGCTCCATCCGGATGGACAAGTCGAAGGTGCAAGCAGTTGCGGAATGGCGAACTCCAAAGAAGGTGCCAGAGTTGAGATCCTTCCTTGGTTTCGTCAACTACTACCGACGCTTCATCGCGGGATATTCGAAGCGGGCAACTCCACTGACGGAGTTGCTGAAGAAGGAGCAGCCTTGGAAGTGGTCTGACAGATGTGAGATAGCATTCCAAGATCTAAAGGCTGCTGTTTTGGAAGAACCAGTGCTCAAATTGCCAAACTATGGAGAGCCCTTTGAAGTCCATACAGATGCTTCGGACTTTGCTATTGGTGGAGTACTCATGCAAGAAGGTCATCCGGTGGCCTACGAGAGCCGCAAACTCAACGAGACCGAGAGGCGGTATCCAGTGCATGAGAAGGAGATGACAGCGGTGATCCACTGCCTACGAGTTTGGCGACACTACCTCCTCGGGTCGCGATTTGTGCTGAGGACAGACAACATCGCCCTGAGTTATTTCCAAACTCAGAAGAAGCTCTCCCCAAAGCAAGCACGGTGGCAGGACTTCCTGGCTGAATTTGATATGGCAATGGAATATAAGCCCGGGAAGGCGAATGTCGTGGCCGATGCGCTGAGTCGGAAGGTGGAGTGCGTGAATGCTGCACAACTGGAGGGCAGAGGCCAAGCAAGTCAGTTACACTCAACCTTCCTTTCCCGAATCAGAGATGGACTGTATAGTGATCCCCAGGCAGTTATCCTGATGCAGCTCATCAAAGAAGGCAAGGCACGACGATTTTGGGTCCAGGAGGGACTTGTTTACACAAAAGGGAATAGGGTTTATGTTCCCCGAGTGGACAATCTAAGGCGTGAACTCTTGAAAGAGTGTCACGATTCCCTTTGGGCTGGACACCCCGGCATTCACAGAACGTTGGCTCTCGTGGAGAGGGCCTTCTACTGGCCAAAAATGGGGATTGATGTGGAGGAGTATGTTCGAACATGCCTTACTTGCCAACAAGACAAGGTGGAGCAGCGGAAGCCGGTGGGACTTTTGGAGCCGTTGCCCGTACCAGAAAGGCCTTGGGAGAGCATTTCCTTAGACTTCATATCAAGCTTGCCACCTGTAGGGGGACTTGGATCGATACTTGTAGTGGTCGATCGGTTTTCAAAGTATGCAACTTTCATTGCTGCTCCCCTACACTGTTCAGCTGAAGAGGCGGCCAGACTGATGATGAAGGGTGTAGTGAAGTATTGGGGAGTCCCACACAATATCATTAGTGATCGAGACGCTCGGTTTCTGGGACGGTTCTGGACCGAGCTATTCAAATTGTTGGGATCAAAGTTATACTTCTCTACAAGCCTCCACCCCCAGACGGATGGTCAGACTGAAAGAATAAATTCGCTCTTAGAGCAGTATCTCCGGCACTACGTGAGTGCCAATCAACGAGATTGGGTGAAGCTGTTGGACATCGCCCAATTCTCCTACAACTTGCAGCGGAGCTCTGCATCCAACAAGAGCCCCTTCGAAATTATCACAGGACAACAACCGTCGACTCCGCACACTATGGCTATTGGGTATACTGGGAGTAGTCCATCAGCCTACCATTTCGCAAAGGAGTGGCATCGAAATGCCGATATTGCGCGGGCTTACTTGGAGAAGGCGGCAAAACGGATGAAGAAGTGGGCAGATTTGGGAAGGCGACCACAGGAGTTCAAAGTTGGCGATTTGGTGTTGGTAAAGCTCCAACCAGCATCACTCCAATTCTTCAGGAAAAGAGTCCACAAAGGATTGGTGCGTAAGTATGAAGGGCCCTTCCCAATTATCAGCAGGGTAGGCAATGTTTCTTACAAGTTGCAGCTGCCGGCGTGGTTCAAAATTCACAACGTTCTTCACGCCAGCAACCTGAAGGCCTACCATTCAGATCCGCAAGACGCTTCTCGAAGTGTTCCAACTCGGCTACCTCCCATCACAGCCTCCTACGAGAAGCGAGTGGAAACCATTCTGGCGGATCGCAAGATAAAGCTACCCAATGGAGCGGAACAGACAGAGTACTTGGTGAAGTGGCGAAAGCTTCCCCGAACTGAAGCCAGTTGGGAGCCTGAAGACGCCCTGCGACATGAAGAAGAAGTCATCAACACCTACCAACAAGCGTCGACGAGGGCGTCGACAGTTTAAGTGGGGGAGAATGTCACGAACGGTCGTCGCGCACCCGCAACAACTCCGTTCAACGAACCGTTCGTCGCTCACACCCGCATGTACAGCTGCCCAACAGCATGTTTTCTCATGGTTTTGGGTCATTTTGCTTGTAAATATGTAAGTTCGAACAAGCTGCAGCGTTGCAAAGCGACCGCTCACCGAACCGAGCAAAACAGCCCCAAAACAGCCCAAAACGGCTTCGTTTTCGCGTGCCGCGGGAGGTGAGCGGAGTGCTGCCTCCGCTCACCAAAACGTCAGCCATCTCAGCACCCAGGAACCCCCCGGGTGGCACATGGCTGGATGGGGCTTCGGTTATATACCGGGCGTTGAACACTCTTTCGCAAGTTCGTACGTGACCTTTACGGGAACTTGGTGTTGCGTCCGGGACCAGGTGAGCGGCTGTTTGTGGGCTTGCAGCTGTTCGTTCATCCTTGAAAGCCTTGTTTTTCCCCCTCTCCCTCTTTTCTCTTGTGCACACAAGGTGTTCGACGAATTGCTTGTAAAGCTTTCCTTTTCGCGAGACTTCGGGACGTGTCCGTTGCTCGTTCTTTCGATCTAACTCTCTTTCTCTTTTACAGGTCCTTCGGGACCTGCGAGAGGTTACAAAGTGGGCTGATCCTTGCGGAGCAAGATCGCAAGGGCGAAGAGCGACTTAGGCAAGGCAAAGCTAAGTTCGCGTCTTTGCCGCACGGGTGACTCGCGACTTAGGCAACGCAAGCTAAGTTCGCGTCTTTGGCCGCAAGGGTGCCGCACGCCTTAGGCAATTCCAGCTAAGGTCGTGACAACCCGGGGGGTTCCAGGGTGCTGAGATGGCTGACGTTTTGCTCCGCTCTCGACGGTCACCGCGCAATGCAAGAACAGGCCAAAAACTGGCCAAAACGGCCCAAAAACGGGCCAAAACTGGCCATTTTTGGCTGCACGAGCGAGCGGCGAGCGGCGGACAGCGAGCGAAGCGAGAGGCAGCACCGTCCCTGCTATACGAAAGCCCCATCCAGCCCTGTGCCACCCGGGGGGTTCCAGGGTGCTGAGATGGCTGACGTTTTGCTCCGCTCTCGACGGTCACCGCGCAATGCAAGAACAGGCCAAAAACTGGCCAAAACGGCCCAAAAACGGGCCAAAACTGGCCATTTTTGGCTGCACGAGCGAGCGGCGAGCGGCGGACAGCGAGCGAAGCGAGAGGCAGCACCGTCCCTGCTATACGAAAGCCCCATCCAGCCCTGTGCCACCCGGGGGGTTCCAGGGTGCTGAGATGGCTGACGTTTTGCTCCGCTCTCGACGGTCACCGCGCAATGCAAGAACAGGCCAAAAACTGGCCAAAACGGCCCAAAAACGGGCCAAAACTGGCCATTTTTGGCTGCACGAGCGAGCGGCGAGCGGCGGACAGCGAGCGAAGCGAGAGGCAGCACCGTCCCTGCTATACGAAAGCCCCATCCAGCCCTGTGCCACCCGGGGGGTTCCAGGGTGCTGAGATGGCTGACGTTTTGCTCCGCTCTCGACGGTCACCGCGCAATGCAAGAACAGGCCAAAAACTGGCCAAAACGGCCCAAAAACGGGCCAAAACTGGCCATTTTTGGCTGCGCGAGCGAGCGGCGAGCGGCGGACAGCGAGCGAAGCGAGAGGCAGCACCGTCCCTGCTATATACGAAAGCCCCATCCAGCCCTGTGCCACCCGGGGGGTTCCAGGGTGCTGAGATGGCTGACGTTTTGCTCCGCTCACGACGGTCACCGCACCACGCAAGAACGGACCATAAACAGGCCAAAACAGCCCAAAAACGGGCCAAAACTGGTCATTTTTGGCTGCGCGAGCGAGCGGCGAGCGGCGAACAGCGAGCGAAGCGTGAGGCAGCACCGTCCCTGCTATACGAAAGCCCCATCCAGCCCTGTGCCACCCGGGGGGTTCCAGGGTGCTGAGATGGCTGACGTTTTGCTCCGCTCACGACGGTCACCGCGCCATGCAAGAACGGACCAAAAACAGGCCAAAACAGCCCAAAAACGGGCCAAAACTGGCCATTTTTGGCTGAGCGAGCGAGCGGTGAGCGGCGAACAGCGAGCGAAGCGAGAGGCAGCACCGTCCCTGCTATACGAAAGCCCCATCCAGCCCTGTGCCACCCGGGGGGTTCCAGGGTGCTGAGATGGCTGACGTTTTGCTCCGCTCACGACGGTCGCCGTGCCACGCAAGAACGGACCAAAAACAGGCCAAAACAGC
>NW_027021339.1:1128132-1130632 GCF_036884655.1 Musa acuminata AAA Group | reverse complement strand
TTTTGCTGCGCGAGCGAGCGGAGAGCGGCGAACAGCGAGCGAAGCGCGAGGCAGCACCGTCCCTGCTATACGAAAGCCCCATCCAGCCCTGTGCCACCCGGGGGGTTCCAGGGTGCTGAGATGGCTGACATTTTGCTCCGCTCACGACGGTCACCGCGCCACACAAGAACAGCCCAAAAACAGGCCAAAACAGCCCAAAAACGGGCCAAAACTGGCCATTTTTGGCTGCGCGAGCGAGCGGCGAGCGGCGAACAGCGAGCGAAGCGAGAGGCAGCACCGTCCCTGCTATACGAAAGCCCCATCCAGCCCTGTGCCACCCGGGGGGTTCCAGGGTGCTGAGATGGCTGACGTTTTGCTCCGCTCACGACGGTCACCGCACCACGCAAGAACAGGCCAAAAACTGGCCAAAACAGCCCAAAAACGGGCCAAAACTGGCCATTTTTGGCTGCGCGAGCGAGCGGCGAGCGGCGAACAGCGAGCGAAGCGAGAGGCAGCACCGTCCCTGCTATACGAAAGCCCCATCCAGCCCTGTGCCACCCGGGGGGTTCCAGGGTGCTGAGATGGCTGACGTTTTGCTCCGCTCTCGACGGTCACCGCGCAATGCAAGAACAGGCCAAAAACTGGCCAAAACGGCCCAAAAACGGGCCAAAACTGGCCATTTTTGGCTGCGCGAGCGGCGAGCGGCGGACAGCGAGCGAAGCGAGAGGCAGCACCGTCCCTGCTATACGAAAGCCCCATCCAGCCCTGTGCCACCCGGGGGGTTCCAGGGTGCTGAGATGGCTGACGTTTTGCTCCGCTCTCGACGGTCACCGCGCAATGCAAGAACAGGCCAAAAACTGGCCAAAACGGCCCAAAAACGGGCCAAAACTGGCCATTTTTGGCTGCGCGAGCGAGCGGCGAGCGGCGGACAGCGAGCGAAGCGAGAGGCAGCACCGTCCCTGCTATACGAAAGCCCCATCCAGCCCTGTGCCACCCGGGGGGTTCCAGGGTGCTGAGATGGCTGACGTTTTGCTCCGCTCTCGACGGTCACCGCGCAATGCAAGAACAGGCCAAAAACTGGCCAAAACGGCCCAAAAACGGGCCAAAACTGGCCATTTTTGGCTGCACGAGAGCGAGCGGCGAGCGGCGGACAGCGAGCGAAGCGAGAGGCAGCACCGTCCCTGCTATACGAAAGCCCCATCCAGCCCTGTGCCACCCGGGGGGTTCCAGGGTGCTGAGATGGCTGACGTTTTGCTCCGCTCTCGACGGTCACCGCGCAATGCAAGAACAGGCCAAAAACTGGCCAAAACGGCCCAAAAACGGGCCAAAACTGGCCATTTTTGGCTGCACGAGCGAGCGGCGAGCGGCGGACAGCGAGCGAAGCGAGAGGCAGCACCGTCCCTGCTATACGAAAGCCCCATCCAGCCCTGTGCCACCCGGGGGGTTCCAGGGTGCTGAGATGGCTGACGTTTTGCTCCGCTCTCGACGGTCACCGCGCAATGCAAGAACAGGCCAAAAACTGGCCAAAACGGCCCAAAAACGGGCCAAAACTGGCCATTTTTGGCTGCACGAGCGAGCGGCGAGCGGCGGACAGCGAGCGAAGCGAGAGGCAGCACCGTCCCTGCTATACGAAAGCCCCATCCAGCCCTGTGCCACCCGGGGGGTTCCAGGGTGCTGAGATGGCTGACGTTTTGCTCCGCTCTCGACGGTCACCGCGCAATGCAAGAACAGGCCAAAAACTGGCCAAAACGGCCCAAAAACGGGCCAAAACTGGCCATTTTTGGCTGCACGAGCGAGCGGCGAGCGGCGGACAGCGAGCGAAGCGAGAGGCAGCACCGTCCCTGCTATACGAAAGCCCCATCCAGCCCTGTGCCACCCGGGGGGTTCCAGGGTGCTGAGATGGCTGACGTTTTGCTCCGCTCTCGACGGTCACCGCGCAATGCAAGAACAGGCCAAAAACTGGCCAAAACGGCCCAAAAACGGGCCAAAACTGGCCATTTTTGGCTGCGCGAGCGAGCGGCGAGCGGCGGACAGCGAGCGAAGCGAGAGGCAGCACCGTCCCTGCTATATACGAAAGCCCCATCCAGCCCTGTGCCACCCGGGGGGTTCCAGGGTGCTGAGATGGCTGACGTTTTGCTCCGCTCACGACGGTCACCGCACCACGCAAGAACGGACCATAAACAGGCCAAAACAGCCCAAAAACGGGCCAAAACTGGTCATTTTTGGCTGCGCGAGCGAGCGGCGAGCGGCGAACAGCGAGCGAAGCGTGAGGCAGCACCGTCCCTGCTATACGAAAGCCCCATCCAGCCCTGTGCCACCCGGGGGGTTCCAGGGTGCTGAGATGGCTGACGTTTTGCTCCGCTCACGACGGTCACCGCGCCATGCAAGAACGGACCAAAAACAGGCCAAAACAGCCCAAAAACGGGCCAAAACTGGCCATTTTTGGCTGAGCGAGCGAGCGGTGAGCGGCGAACAGCGAGCGAAGCGAGAGGCAGCACCGTCCCTGCTATACGAAAGCCCC
>NW_027021339.1:1105632-1108132 GCF_036884655.1 Musa acuminata AAA Group | reverse complement strand
GTTCCAGGGTGCTGAGATGGCTGACGTTTTGCTCCGCTCACGACGGTCGCCGCGGCACGCAAGAACAGGCCAAAAACTGGCCAAAACAGCCCAAAAACGGGCCAAAACTGGCCATTTTTTGCTGCGCGAGCGAGCGGAGAGCGGCGAACAGCGAGCGAAGCGCGAGGCAGCACCGTCCCTGCTATACGAAAGCCCCATCCAGCCCTGTGCCACCCGGGGGGTTCCAGGGTGCTGAGATGGCTGACATTTTGCTCCGCTCACGACGGTCACCGCGCCACACAAGAACAGCCCAAAAACAGGCCAAAACAGCCCAAAAACGGGCCAAAACTGGCCATTTTTGGCTGCGCGAGCGAGCGGCGAGCGGCGAACAGCGAGCGAAGCGAGAGGCAGCACCGTCCCTGCTATACGAAAGCCCCATCCAGCCCTGTGCCACCCGGGGGGTTCCAGGGTGCTGAGATGGCTGACGTTTTGCTCCGCTCACGACGGTCACCGCACCACGCAAGAACAGGCCAAAAACTGGCCAAAACAGCCCAAAAACGGGCCAAAACTGGCCATTTTTGGCTGCGCGAGCGAGCGGCGAGCGGCGAACAGCGAGCGAAGCGAGAGGCAGCACCGTCCCTGCTATACGAAAGCCCCATCCAGCCCTGTGCCACCCGGGGGGTTCCAGGGTGCTGAGATGGCTGACGTTTTGCTCCGCTCTCGACGGTCACCGCGCAATGCAAGAACAGGCCAAAAACTGGCCAAAACGGCCCAAAAACGGGCCAAAACTGGCCATTTTTGGCTGCGCGAGCGGCGAGCGGCGGACAGCGAGCGAAGCGAGAGGCAGCACCGTCCCTGCTATACGAAAGCCCCATCCAGCCCTGTGCCACCCGGGGGGTTCCAGGGTGCTGAGATGGCTGACGTTTTGCTCCGCTCTCGACGGTCACCGCGCAATGCAAGAACAGGCCAAAAACTGGCCAAAACGGCCCAAAAACGGGCCAAAACTGGCCATTTTTGGCTGCGCGAGCGAGCGGCGAGCGGCGGACAGCGAGCGAAGCGAGAGGCAGCACCGTCCCTGCTATACGAAAGCCCCATCCAGCCCTGTGCCACCCGGGGGGTTCCAGGGTGCTGAGATGGCTGACGTTTTGCTCCGCTCTCGACGGTCACCGCGCAATGCAAGAACAGGCCAAAAACTGGCCAAAACGGCCCAAAAACGGGCCAAAACTGGCCATTTTTGGCTGCACGAGCGAGCGGCGAGCGGCGGACAGCGAGCGAAGCGAGAGGCAGCACCGTCCCTGCTATACGAAAGCCCCATCCAGCCCTGTGCCACCCGGGGGGTTCCAGGGTGCTGAGATGGCTGACGTTTTGCTCCGCTCTCGACGGTCACCGCGCAATGCAAGAACAGGCCAAAAACTGGCCAAAACGGCCCAAAAACGGGCCAAAACTGGCCATTTTTGGCTGCACGAGCGAGCGGCGAGCGGCGGACAGCGAGCGAAGCGAGAGGCAGCACCGTCCCTGCTATACGAAAGCCCCATCCAGCCCTGTGCCACCCGGGGGGTTCCAGGGTGCTGAGATGGCTGACGTTTTGCTCCGCTCTCGACGGTCACCGCGCAATGCAAGAACAGGCCAAAAACTGGCCAAAACGGCCCAAAAACGGGCCAAAACTGGCCATTTTTGGCTGCACGAGCGAGCGGCGAGCGGCGGACAGCGAGCGAAGCGAGAGGCAGCACCGTCCCTGCTATACGAAAGCCCCATCCAGCCCTGTGCCACCCGGGGGGTTCCAGGGTGCTGAGATGGCTGACGTTTTGCTCCGCTCTCGACGGTCACCGCGCAATGCAAGAACAGGCCAAAAACTGGCCAAAACGGCCCAAAAACGGGCCAAAACTGGCCATTTTTGGCTGCACGAGCGAGCGGCGAGCGGCGGACAGCGAGCGAAGCGAGAGGCAGCACCGTCCCTGCTATACGAAAGCCCCATCCAGCCCTGTGCCACCCGGGGGGTTCCAGGGTGCTGAGATGGCTGACGTTTTGCTCCGCTCTCGACGGTCACCGCGCAATGCAAGAACAGGCCAAAAACTGGCCAAAACGGCCCAAAAACGGGCCAAAACTGGCCATTTTTGGCTGCGCGAGCGAGCGGCGAGCGGCGGACAGCGAGCGAAGCGAGAGGCAGCACCGTCCCTGCTATATACGAAAGCCCCATCCAGCCCTGTGCCACCCGGGGGGTTCCAGGGTGCTGAGATGGCTGACGTTTTGCTCCGCTCACGACGGTCACCGCACCACGCAAGAACGGACCATAAACAGGCCAAAACAGCCCAAAAACGGGCCAAAACTGGTCATTTTTGGCTGCGCGAGCGAGCGGCGAGCGGCGAACAGCGAGCGAAGCGTGAGGCAGCACCGTCCCTGCTATACGAAAGCCCCATCCAGCCCTGTGCCACCCGGGGGGTTCCAGGGTGCTGAGATGGCTGACGTTTTGCTCCGCTCACGACGGTCACCGCGCCATGCAAGAACGGACCAAAAACAGGCC
>NW_027021339.1:1083132-1085632 GCF_036884655.1 Musa acuminata AAA Group | reverse complement strand
CCATTTTTGGCTGCGCGAGCGAGCAGCGAGCGGCGGACAGCGAGCGAAGCGAGAGGCAGCACCGTCCCTGCTATACGAAAGCCCCATCCAGCCCTGTGCCACCCGGGGGGTTCCAGGGTGCTGAGATGGCTGACGTTTTGCTCCGCTCACGACGGTCGCCGCGGCACGCAAGAACAGGCCAAAAACTGGCCAAAACAGCCCAAAAACGGGCCAAAACTGGCCATTTTTTGCTGCGCGAGCGAGCGGAGAGCGGCGAACAGCGAGCGAAGCGCGAGGCAGCACCGTCCCTGCTATACGAAAGCCCCATCCAGCCCTGTGCCACCCGGGGGGTTCCAGGGTGCTGAGATGGCTGACATTTTGCTCCGCTCACGACGGTCACCGCGCCACACAAGAACAGCCCAAAAACAGGCCAAAACAGCCCAAAAACGGGCCAAAACTGGCCATTTTTGGCTGCGCGAGCGAGCGGCGAGCGGCGAACAGCGAGCGAAGCGAGAGGCAGCACCGTCCCTGCTATACGAAAGCCCCATCCAGCCCTGTGCCACCCGGGGGGTTCCAGGGTGCTGAGATGGCTGACGTTTTGCTCCGCTCACGACGGTCACCGCACCACGCAAGAACAGGCCAAAAACTGGCCAAAACAGCCCAAAAACGGGCCAAAACTGGCCATTTTTGGCTGCGCGAGCGAGCGGCGAGCGGCGAACAGCGAGCGAAGCGAGAGGCAGCACCGTCCCTGCTATACGAAAGCCCCATCCAGCCCTGTGCCACCCGGGGGGTTCCAGGGTGCTGAGATGGCTGACGTTTTGCTCCGCTCTCGACGGTCACCGCGCAATGCAAGAACAGGCCAAAAACTGGCCAAAACGGCCCAAAAACGGGCCAAAACTGGCCATTTTTGGCTGCGCGAGCGGCGAGCGGCGGACAGCGAGCGAAGCGAGAGGCAGCACCGTCCCTGCTATACGAAAGCCCCATCCAGCCCTGTGCCACCCGGGGGGTTCCAGGGTGCTGAGATGGCTGACGTTTTGCTCCGCTCTCGACGGTCACCGCGCAATGCAAGAACAGGCCAAAAACTGGCCAAAACGGCCCAAAAACGGGCCAAAACTGGCCATTTTTGGCTGCGCGAGCGAGCGGCGAGCGGCGGACAGCGAGCGAAGCGAGAGGCAGCACCGTCCCTGCTATACGAAAGCCCCATCCAGCCCTGTGCCACCCGGGGGGTTCCAGGGTGCTGAGATGGCTGACGTTTTGCTCCGCTCTCGACGGTCACCGCGCAATGCAAGAACAGGCCAAAAACTGGCCAAAACGGCCCAAAAACGGGCCAAAACTGGCCATTTTTGGCTGCACGAGCGAGCGGCGAGCGGCGGACAGCGAGCGAAGCGAGAGGCAGCACCGTCCCTGCTATACGAAAGCCCCATCCAGCCCTGTGCCACCCGGGGGGTTCCAGGGTGCTGAGATGGCTGACGTTTTGCTCCGCTCTCGACGGTCACCGCGCAATGCAAGAACAGGCCAAAAACTGGCCAAAACGGCCCAAAAACGGGCCAAAACTGGCCATTTTTGGCTGCACGAGCGAGCGGCGAGCGGCGGACAGCGAGCGAAGCGAGAGGCAGCACCGTCCCTGCTATACGAAAGCCCCATCCAGCCCTGTGCCACCCGGGGGGTTCCAGGGTGCTGAGATGGCTGACGTTTTGCTCCGCTCTCGACGGTCACCGCGCAATGCAAGAACAGGCCAAAAACTGGCCAAAACGGCCCAAAAACGGGCCAAAACTGGCCATTTTTGGCTGCACGAGCGAGCGGCGAGCGGCGGACAGCGAGCGAAGCGAGAGGCAGCACCGTCCCTGCTATACGAAAGCCCCATCCAGCCCTGTGCCACCCGGGGGGTTCCAGGGTGCTGAGATGGCTGACGTTTTGCTCCGCTCTCGACGGTCACCGCGCAATGCAAGAACAGGCCAAAAACTGGCCAAAACGGCCCAAAAACGGGCCAAAACTGGCCATTTTTGGCTGCACGAGCGAGCGGCGAGCGGCGGACAGCGAGCGAAGCGAGAGGCAGCACCGTCCCTGCTATACGAAAGCCCCATCCAGCCCTGTGCCACCCGGGGGGTTCCAGGGTGCTGAGATGGCTGACGTTTTGCTCCGCTCTCGACGGTCACCGCGCAATGCAAGAACAGGCCAAAAACTGGCCAAAACGGCCCAAAAACGGGCCAAAACTGGCCATTTTTGGCTGCGCGAGCGAGCGGCGAGCGGCGGACAGCGAGCGAAGCGAGAGGCAGCACCGTCCCTGCTATATACGAAAGCCCCATCCAGCCCTGTGCCACCCGGGGGGTTCCAGGGTGCTGAGATGGCTGACGTTTTGCTCCGCTCACGACGGTCACCGCACCACGCAAGAACGGACCATAAACAGGCCAAAACAGCCCAAAAACGGGCCAAAACTGGTCATTTTTGGCTGCGCGAGCGAGCGGCGAGCGGCGAACAGCGAGCGAAGCGTGAGGCAGCACCGTCCCTGCTATACGAAAGC
>NW_027021339.1:1060632-1063132 GCF_036884655.1 Musa acuminata AAA Group | reverse complement strand
TGGCTGACATTTTGCTCCGCTCACGACGGTCGCCGCGGCACACAAGAACAGCCCAAAAACAGGCCAAAACAGCCCAAAAACGGGCCAAAACTGGCCATTTTTGGCTGCGCGAGCGAGCAGCGAGCGGCGGACAGCGAGCGAAGCGAGAGGCAGCACCGTCCCTGCTATACGAAAGCCCCATCCAGCCCTGTGCCACCCGGGGGGTTCCAGGGTGCTGAGATGGCTGACGTTTTGCTCCGCTCACGACGGTCGCCGCGGCACGCAAGAACAGGCCAAAAACTGGCCAAAACAGCCCAAAAACGGGCCAAAACTGGCCATTTTTTGCTGCGCGAGCGAGCGGAGAGCGGCGAACAGCGAGCGAAGCGCGAGGCAGCACCGTCCCTGCTATACGAAAGCCCCATCCAGCCCTGTGCCACCCGGGGGGTTCCAGGGTGCTGAGATGGCTGACATTTTGCTCCGCTCACGACGGTCACCGCGCCACACAAGAACAGCCCAAAAACAGGCCAAAACAGCCCAAAAACGGGCCAAAACTGGCCATTTTTGGCTGCGCGAGCGAGCGGCGAGCGGCGAACAGCGAGCGAAGCGAGAGGCAGCACCGTCCCTGCTATACGAAAGCCCCATCCAGCCCTGTGCCACCCGGGGGGTTCCAGGGTGCTGAGATGGCTGACGTTTTGCTCCGCTCACGACGGTCACCGCACCACGCAAGAACAGGCCAAAAACTGGCCAAAACAGCCCAAAAACGGGCCAAAACTGGCCATTTTTGGCTGCGCGAGCGAGCGGCGAGCGGCGAACAGCGAGCGAAGCGAGAGGCAGCACCGTCCCTGCTATACGAAAGCCCCATCCAGCCCTGTGCCACCCGGGGGGTTCCAGGGTGCTGAGATGGCTGACGTTTTGCTCCGCTCTCGACGGTCACCGCGCAATGCAAGAACAGGCCAAAAACTGGCCAAAACGGCCCAAAAACGGGCCAAAACTGGCCATTTTTGGCTGCGCGAGCGGCGAGCGGCGGACAGCGAGCGAAGCGAGAGGCAGCACCGTCCCTGCTATACGAAAGCCCCATCCAGCCCTGTGCCACCCGGGGGGTTCCAGGGTGCTGAGATGGCTGACGTTTTGCTCCGCTCTCGACGGTCACCGCGCAATGCAAGAACAGGCCAAAAACTGGCCAAAACGGCCCAAAAACGGGCCAAAACTGGCCATTTTTGGCTGCGCGAGCGAGCGGCGAGCGGCGGACAGCGAGCGAAGCGAGAGGCAGCACCGTCCCTGCTATACGAAAGCCCCATCCAGCCCTGTGCCACCCGGGGGGTTCCAGGGTGCTGAGATGGCTGACGTTTTGCTCCGCTCTCGACGGTCACCGCGCAATGCAAGAACAGGCCAAAAACTGGCCAAAACGGCCCAAAAACGGGCCAAAACTGGCCATTTTTGGCTGCACGAGCGAGCGGCGAGCGGCGGACAGCGAGCGAAGCGAGAGGCAGCACCGTCCCTGCTATACGAAAGCCCCATCCAGCCCTGTGCCACCCGGGGGGTTCCAGGGTGCTGAGATGGCTGACGTTTTGCTCCGCTCTCGACGGTCACCGCGCAATGCAAGAACAGGCCAAAAACTGGCCAAAACGGCCCAAAAACGGGCCAAAACTGGCCATTTTTGGCTGCACGAGCGAGCGGCGAGCGGCGGACAGCGAGCGAAGCGAGAGGCAGCACCGTCCCTGCTATACGAAAGCCCCATCCAGCCCTGTGCCACCCGGGGGGTTCCAGGGTGCTGAGATGGCTGACGTTTTGCTCCGCTCTCGACGGTCACCGCGCAATGCAAGAACAGGCCAAAAACTGGCCAAAACGGCCCAAAAACGGGCCAAAACTGGCCATTTTTGGCTGCACGAGCGAGCGGCGAGCGGCGGACAGCGAGCGAAGCGAGAGGCAGCACCGTCCCTGCTATACGAAAGCCCCATCCAGCCCTGTGCCACCCGGGGGGTTCCAGGGTGCTGAGATGGCTGACGTTTTGCTCCGCTCTCGACGGTCACCGCGCAATGCAAGAACAGGCCAAAAACTGGCCAAAACGGCCCAAAAACGGGCCAAAACTGGCCATTTTTGGCTGCACGAGCGAGCGGCGAGCGGCGGACAGCGAGCGAAGCGAGAGGCAGCACCGTCCCTGCTATACGAAAGCCCCATCCAGCCCTGTGCCACCCGGGGGGTTCCAGGGTGCTGAGATGGCTGACGTTTTGCTCCGCTCTCGACGGTCACCGCGCAATGCAAGAACAGGCCAAAAACTGGCCAAAACGGCCCAAAAACGGGCCAAAACTGGCCATTTTTGGCTGCGCGAGCGAGCGGCGAGCGGCGGACAGCGAGCGAAGCGAGAGGCAGCACCGTCCCTGCTATATACGAAAGCCCCATCCAGCCCTGTGCCACCCGGGGGGTTCCAGGGTGCTGAGATGGCTGACGTTTTGCTCCGCTCACGACGGTCACCGCACCACGCAAGAACGGACCATAAACAGGCCAAAACAGCCCAAAAACG
>NW_027021339.1:1038132-1040632 GCF_036884655.1 Musa acuminata AAA Group | reverse complement strand
GCGCGAGCGAGCGGCGAGCGGCGGACAGCGAGCGAAGCGAGAGGCAGCACCGTCCCTGCTATACGAAAGCCCCATCCAGCCCTGTGCCACCCGGGGGGTTCCAGGGTGCTGAGATGGCTGACATTTTGCTCCGCTCACGACGGTCGCCGCGGCACACAAGAACAGCCCAAAAACAGGCCAAAACAGCCCAAAAACGGGCCAAAACTGGCCATTTTTGGCTGCGCGAGCGAGCAGCGAGCGGCGGACAGCGAGCGAAGCGAGAGGCAGCACCGTCCCTGCTATACGAAAGCCCCATCCAGCCCTGTGCCACCCGGGGGGTTCCAGGGTGCTGAGATGGCTGACGTTTTGCTCCGCTCACGACGGTCGCCGCGGCACGCAAGAACAGGCCAAAAACTGGCCAAAACAGCCCAAAAACGGGCCAAAACTGGCCATTTTTTGCTGCGCGAGCGAGCGGAGAGCGGCGAACAGCGAGCGAAGCGCGAGGCAGCACCGTCCCTGCTATACGAAAGCCCCATCCAGCCCTGTGCCACCCGGGGGGTTCCAGGGTGCTGAGATGGCTGACATTTTGCTCCGCTCACGACGGTCACCGCGCCACACAAGAACAGCCCAAAAACAGGCCAAAACAGCCCAAAAACGGGCCAAAACTGGCCATTTTTGGCTGCGCGAGCGAGCGGCGAGCGGCGAACAGCGAGCGAAGCGAGAGGCAGCACCGTCCCTGCTATACGAAAGCCCCATCCAGCCCTGTGCCACCCGGGGGGTTCCAGGGTGCTGAGATGGCTGACGTTTTGCTCCGCTCACGACGGTCACCGCACCACGCAAGAACAGGCCAAAAACTGGCCAAAACAGCCCAAAAACGGGCCAAAACTGGCCATTTTTGGCTGCGCGAGCGAGCGGCGAGCGGCGAACAGCGAGCGAAGCGAGAGGCAGCACCGTCCCTGCTATACGAAAGCCCCATCCAGCCCTGTGCCACCCGGGGGGTTCCAGGGTGCTGAGATGGCTGACGTTTTGCTCCGCTCTCGACGGTCACCGCGCAATGCAAGAACAGGCCAAAAACTGGCCAAAACGGCCCAAAAACGGGCCAAAACTGGCCATTTTTGGCTGCGCGAGCGGCGAGCGGCGGACAGCGAGCGAAGCGAGAGGCAGCACCGTCCCTGCTATACGAAAGCCCCATCCAGCCCTGTGCCACCCGGGGGGTTCCAGGGTGCTGAGATGGCTGACGTTTTGCTCCGCTCTCGACGGTCACCGCGCAATGCAAGAACAGGCCAAAAACTGGCCAAAACGGCCCAAAAACGGGCCAAAACTGGCCATTTTTGGCTGCGCGAGCGAGCGGCGAGCGGCGGACAGCGAGCGAAGCGAGAGGCAGCACCGTCCCTGCTATACGAAAGCCCCATCCAGCCCTGTGCCACCCGGGGGGTTCCAGGGTGCTGAGATGGCTGACGTTTTGCTCCGCTCTCGACGGTCACCGCGCAATGCAAGAACAGGCCAAAAACTGGCCAAAACGGCCCAAAAACGGGCCAAAACTGGCCATTTTTGGCTGCACGAGCGAGCGGCGAGCGGCGGACAGCGAGCGAAGCGAGAGGCAGCACCGTCCCTGCTATACGAAAGCCCCATCCAGCCCTGTGCCACCCGGGGGGTTCCAGGGTGCTGAGATGGCTGACGTTTTGCTCCGCTCTCGACGGTCACCGCGCAATGCAAGAACAGGCCAAAAACTGGCCAAAACGGCCCAAAAACGGGCCAAAACTGGCCATTTTTGGCTGCACGAGCGAGCGGCGAGCGGCGGACAGCGAGCGAAGCGAGAGGCAGCACCGTCCCTGCTATACGAAAGCCCCATCCAGCCCTGTGCCACCCGGGGGGTTCCAGGGTGCTGAGATGGCTGACGTTTTGCTCCGCTCTCGACGGTCACCGCGCAATGCAAGAACAGGCCAAAAACTGGCCAAAACGGCCCAAAAACGGGCCAAAACTGGCCATTTTTGGCTGCACGAGCGAGCGGCGAGCGGCGGACAGCGAGCGAAGCGAGAGGCAGCACCGTCCCTGCTATACGAAAGCCCCATCCAGCCCTGTGCCACCCGGGGGGTTCCAGGGTGCTGAGATGGCTGACGTTTTGCTCCGCTCTCGACGGTCACCGCGCAATGCAAGAACAGGCCAAAAACTGGCCAAAACGGCCCAAAAACGGGCCAAAACTGGCCATTTTTGGCTGCACGAGCGAGCGGCGAGCGGCGGACAGCGAGCGAAGCGAGAGGCAGCACCGTCCCTGCTATACGAAAGCCCCATCCAGCCCTGTGCCACCCGGGGGGTTCCAGGGTGCTGAGATGGCTGACGTTTTGCTCCGCTCTCGACGGTCACCGCGCAATGCAAGAACAGGCCAAAAACTGGCCAAAACGGCCCAAAAACGGGCCAAAACTGGCCATTTTTGGCTGCGCGAGCGAGCGGCGAGCGGCGGACAGCGAGCGAAGCGAGAGGCAGCACCGTCCCTGCTATATACGAAAGCCCCATCCAGCCC
>NW_027021339.1:1025632-1028132 GCF_036884655.1 Musa acuminata AAA Group | reverse complement strand
GTTCCAGGGTGCTGAGATGGCTGACGTTTTGCTCCGCTCTCGACGGTCACCGCGCAATGCAAGAACAGGCCAAAAACTGGCCAAAACGGCCCAAAAACGGGCCAAAACTGGCCATTTTTGGCTGCGCGAGCGAGCGGCGAGCGGCGGACAGCGAGCGAAGCGAGAGGCAGCACCGTCCCTGCTATACGAAAGCCCCATCCAGCCCTGTGCCACCCGGGGGGTTCCAGGGTGCTGAGATGGCTGACGTTTTGCTCCGCTCTCGACGGTCACCGCGCAATGCAAGAACAGGCCAAAAACTGGCCAAAACGGCCCAAAAACGGGCCAAAACTGGCCATTTTTGGCTGCACGAGCGAGCGGCGAGCGGCGGACAGCGAGCGAAGCGAGAGGCAGCACCGTCCCTGCTATACGAAAGCCCCATCCAGCCCTGTGCCACCCGGGGGGTTCCAGGGTGCTGAGATGGCTGACGTTTTGCTCCGCTCTCGACGGTCACCGCGCAATGCAAGAACAGGCCAAAAACTGGCCAAAACGGCCCAAAAACGGGCCAAAACTGGCCATTTTTGGCTGCACGAGCGAGCGGCGAGCGGCGGACAGCGAGCGAAGCGAGAGGCAGCACCGTCCCTGCTATACGAAAGCCCCATCCAGCCCTGTGCCACCCGGGGGGTTCCAGGGTGCTGAGATGGCTGACGTTTTGCTCCGCTCTCGACGGTCACCGCGCAATGCAAGAACAGGCCAAAAACTGGCCAAAACGGCCCAAAAACGGGCCAAAACTGGCCATTTTTGGCTGCACGAGCGAGCGGCGAGCGGCGGACAGCGAGCGAAGCGAGAGGCAGCACCGTCCCTGCTATACGAAAGCCCCATCCAGCCCTGTGCCACCCGGGGGGTTCCAGGGTGCTGAGATGGCTGACGTTTTGCTCCGCTCTCGACGGTCACCGCGCAATGCAAGAACAGGCCAAAAACTGGCCAAAACGGCCCAAAAACGGGCCAAAACTGGCCATTTTTGGCTGCGCGAGCGAGCGGCGAGCGGCGGACAGCGAGCGAAGCGAGAGGCAGCACCGTCCCTGCTATACGAAAGCCCCATCCAGCCCTGTGCCACCCGGGGGGTTCCAGGGTGCTGAGATGGCTGACGTTTTGCTCCGCTCTCGACGGTCACCGCGCAATGCAAGAACAGGCCAAAAACTGGCCAAAACGGCCCAAAAACGGGCCAAAACTGGCCATTTTTGGCTGCACGAGCGAGCGGCGAGCGGCGGACAGCGAGCGAAGCGAGAGGCAGCACCGTCCCTGCTATACGAAAGCCCCATCCAGCCCTGTGCCACCCGGGGGGTTCCAGGGTGCTGAGATGGCTGACGTTTTGCTCCGCTCTCGACGGTCACCGCGCAATGCAAGAACAGGCCAAAAACTGGCCAAAACGGCCCAAAAACGGGCCAAAACTGGCCATTTTTGGCTGCACGAGCGAGCGGCGAGCGGCGGACAGCGAGCGAAGCGAGAGGCAGCACCGTCCCTGCTATACGAAAGCCCCATCCAGCCCTGTGCCACCCGGGGGGTTCCAGGGTGCTGAGATGGCTGACGTTTTGCTCCGCTCTCGACGGTCACCGCGCAATGCAAGAACAGGCCAAAAACTGGCCAAAACGGCCCAAAAACGGGCCAAAACTGGCCATTTTTGGCTGCACGAGCGAGCGGCGAGCGGCGGACAGCGAGCGAAGCGAGAGGCAGCACCGTCCCTGCTATACGAAAGCCCCATCCAGCCCTGTGCCACCCGGGGGGTTCCAGGGTGCTGAGATGGCTGACGTTTTGCTCCGCTCTCGACGGTCACCGCGCAATGCAAGAACAGGCCAAAAACTGGCCAAAACGGCCCAAAAACGGGCCAAAACTGGCCATTTTTGGCTGCGCGAGCGAGCGGCGAGCGGCGGACAGCGAGCGAAGCGAGAGGCAGCACCGTCCCTGCTATACGAAAGCCCCATCCAGCCCTGTGCCACCCGGGGGGTTCCAGGGTGCTGAGATGGCTGACGTTTTGCTCCGCTCTCGACGGTCACCGCGCAATGCAAGAACAGGCCAAAAACTGGCCAAAACGGCCCAAAAACGGGCCAAAACTGGCCATTTTTGGCTGCACGAGCGAGCGGCGAGCGGCGGACAGCGAGCGAAGCGAGAGGCAGCACCGTCCCTGCTATACGAAAGCCCCATCCAGCCCTGTGCCACCCGGGGGGTTCCAGGGTGCTGAGATGGCTGACGTTTTGCTCCGCTCTCGACGGTCACCGCGCAATGCAAGAACAGGCCAAAAACTGGCCAAAACGGCCCAAAAACGGGCCAAAACTGGCCATTTTTGGCTGCACGAGCGAGCGGCGAGCGGCGGACAGCGAGCGAAGCGAGAGGCAGCACCGTCCCTGCTATACGAAAGCCCCATCCAGCCCTGTGCCACCCGGGGGGTTCCAGGGTGCTGAGATGGCTGACGTTTTGCTCCGCTCTCGACGGTCACCGCGCAATGCAAGAACAGGCCAAAAACTGG
>NW_027021339.1:1008132-1013132 GCF_036884655.1 Musa acuminata AAA Group | reverse complement strand
CCGTCCCTGCTATACGAAAGCCCCATCCAGCCCTGTGCCACCCGGGGGGTTCCAGGGTGCTGAGATGGCTGACGTTTTGCTCCGCTCTCGACGGTCACCGCGCAATGCAAGAACAGGCCAAAAACTGGCCAAAACGGCCCAAAAACGGGCCAAAACTGGCCATTTTTGGCTGCACGAGCGAGCGGCGAGCGGCGGACAGCGAGCGAAGCGAGAGGCAGCACCGTCCCTGCTATACGAAAGCCCCATCCAGCCCTGTGCCACCCGGGGGGTTCCAGGGTGCTGAGATGGCTGACGTTTTGCTCCGCTCTCGACGGTCACCGCGCAATGCAAGAACAGGCCAAAAACTGGCCAAAACGGCCCAAAAACGGGCCAAAACTGGCCATTTTTGGCTGCACGAGCGAGCGGCGAGCGGCGGACAGCGAGCGAAGCGAGAGGCAGCACCGTCCCTGCTATACGAAAGCCCCATCCAGCCCTGTGCCACCCGGGGGGGTTCCAGGGTGCTGAGATGGCTGACGTTTTGCTCCGCTCTCGACGGTCACCGCGCAATGCAAGAACAGGCCAAAAACTGGCCAAAACGGCCCAAAAACGGGCCAAAACTGGCCATTTTTGGCTGCACGAGCGAGCGGCGAGCGGCGGACAGCGAGCGAAGCGAGAGGCAGCACCGTCCCTGCTATACGAAAGCCCCATCCAGCCCTGTGCCACCCGGGGGGTTCCAGGGTGCTGAGATGGCTGACGTTTTGCTCCGCTCTCGACGGTCACCGCGCAATGCAAGAACAGGCCAAAAACTGGCCAAAACGGCCCAAAAACGGGCCAAAACTGGCCATTTTTGGCTGCACGAGCGAGCGGCGAGCGGCGGACAGCGAGCGAAGCGAGAGGCAGCACCGTCCCTGCTATACGAAAGCCCCATCCAGCCCTGTGCCACCCGGGGGGTTCCAGGGTGCTGAGATGGCTGACGTTTTGCTCCGCTCTCGACGGTCACCGCGCAATGCAAGAACAGGCCAAAAACTGGCCAAAACGGCCCAAAAACGGGCCAAAACTGGCCATTTTTGGCTGCACGAGCGAGCGGCGAGCGGCGGACAGCGAGCGAAGCGAGAGGCAGCACCGTCCCTGCTATACGAAAGCCCCATCCAGCCCTGTGCCACCCGGGGGGTTCCAGGGTGCTGAGATGGCTGACGTTTTGCTCCGCTCTCGACGGTCACCGCGCAATGCAAGAACAGGCCAAAAACTGGCCAAAACGGCCCAAAAACGGGCCAAAACTGGCCATTTTTGGCTGCACGAGCGAGCGGCGAGCGGCGGACAGCGAGCGAAGCGAGAGGCAGCACCGTCCCTGCTATACGAAAGCCCCATCCAGCCCTGTGCCACCCGGGGGGTTCCAGGGTGCTGAGATGGCTGACGTTTTGCTCCGCTCTCGACGGTCACCGCGCAATGCAAGAACAGGCCAAAAACTGGCCAAAACGGCCCAAAAACGGGCCAAAACTGGCCATTTTTGGCTGCACGAGCGAGCGGCGAGCGGCGGACAGCGAGCGAAGCGAGAGGCAGCACCGTCCCTGCTATACGAAAGCCCCATCCAGCCCTGTGCCACCCGGGGGGTTCCAGGGTGCTGAGATGGCTGACGTTTTGCTCCGCTCTCGACGGTCACCGCGCAATGCAAGAACAGGCCAAAAACTGGCCAAAACGGCCCAAAAACGGGCCAAAACTGGCCATTTTTGGCTGCACGAGCGAGCGGCGAGCGGCGGACAGCGAGCGAAGCGAGAGGCAGCACCGTCCCTGCTATACGAAAGCCCCATCCAGCCCTGTGCCACCCGGCCCGGGGGGTTCCAGGGTGCTGAGATGGCTGACGTTTTGCTCCGCTCTCGACGGTCACCGCGCAATGCAAGAACAGGCCAAAAACTGGCCAAAACGGCCCAAAAACGGGCCAAAACTGGCCATTTTTGGCTGCGGCGAGCGGCGAGCGGCGGACAGCGAGCGAAGCGAGAGGCAGCACCGTCCCTGCTATACGAAAGCCCCATCCAGCCCTGTGCCACCCGGGGGGTTCCAGGGTGCTGAGATGGCTGACGTTTTGCTCCGCTCTCGACGGTCACCGCGCAATGCAAGAACAGGCCAAAAACTGGCCAAAACGGCCCAAAAACGGGCCAAAACTGGCCATTTTTGGCTGCGCGAGCGAGCGGCGAGCGGCGGACAGCGAGCGAAGCGAGAGGCAGCACCGTCCCTGCTATACGAAAGCCCCATCCAGCCCTGTGCCACCCGGGGGGTTCCAGGGTGCTGAGATGGCTGACGTTTTGCTCCGCTCTCGACGGTCACCGCGCAATGCAAGAACAGGCCAAAAACTGGCCAAAACGGCCCAAAAACGGGCCAAAACTGGCCATTTTTGGCTGCACGAGCGAGCGGCGAGCGGCGGACAGCGAGCGAAGCGAGAGGCAGCACCGTCCCTGCTATACGAAAGCCCCATCCAGCCCTGTGCCACCCGGGGGGTTCCAGGGTGCTGAGATGGCTGACGTTTTGCTCCGCTCTCGACGGTCACCGCGCAATGCAAGAACAGGCCAAAAACTGGCCAAAACGGCCCAAAAACGGGCCAAAACTGGCCATTTTTGGCTGCACGAGCGAGCGGCGAGCGGCGGACAGCGAGCGAAGCGAGAGGCAGCACCGTCCCTGCTATACGAAAGCCCCATCCAGCCCTGTGCCACCCGGGGGGTTCCAGGGTGCTGAGATGGCTGACGTTTTGCTCCGCTCTCGACGGTCACCGCGCAATGCAAGAACAGGCCAAAAACTGGCCAAAACGGCCCAAAAACGGGCCAAAACTGGCCATTTTTGGCTGCACGAGCGAGCGGCGAGCGGCGGACAGCGAGCGAAGCGAGAGGCAGCACCGTCCCTGCTATACGAAAGCCCCATCCAGCCCTGTGCCACCCGGGGGGTTCCAGGGTGCTGAGATGGCTGACGTTTTGCTCCGCTCTCGACGGTCACCGCGCAATGCAAGAACAGGCCAAAAACTGGCCAAAACGGCCCAAAAACGGGCCAAAACTGGCCATTTTTGGCTGCTCGAGCGAGCGGCGAGCGGCGGACAGCGAGCGAAGCGAGAGGCAGCACCGTCCCTGCTATACGAAAGCCCCATCCAGCCCTGTGCCACCCGGGGGGTTCCAGGGTGCTGAGATGGCTGACGTTTTGCTCCGCTCTCGACGGTCACCGCGCAATGCAAGAACAGGCCAAAAACTGGCCAAAACGGCCCAAAAACGGGCCAAAACTGGCCATTTTTGGCTGCACGAGCGAGCGGCGAGCGGCGGACAGCGAGCGAAGCGAGAGGCAGCACCGTCCCTGCTATACGAAAGCCCCATCCAGCCCTGTGCCACCCGGGGGGTTCCAGGGTGCTGAGATGGCTGACGTTTTGCTCCGCTCTCGACGGTCACCGCGCAATGCAAGAACAGGCCAAAAACTGGCCAAAACGGCCCAAAAACGGGCCAAAACTGGCCATTTTTGGCTGCACGAGCGAGCGGCGAGCGGCGGACAGCGAGCGAAGCGAGAGGCAGCACCGTCCCTGCTATACGAAAGCCCCATCCAGCCCTGTGCCACCCGGGGGGTTCCAGGGTGCTGAGATGGCTGACGTTTTGCTCCGCTCTCGACGGTCACCGCGCAATGCAAGAACAGGCCAAAAACTGGCCAAAACGGCCCAAAAACGGGCCAAAACTGGCCATTTTTGGCTGCACGAGCGAGCGGCGAGCGGCGGACAGCGAGCGAAGCGAGAGGCAGCACCGTCCCTGCTATACGAAAGCCCCATCCAGCCCTGTGCCACCCGGGGGGTTCCAGGGTGCTGAGATGGCTGACGTTTTGCTCCGCTCTCGACGGTCACCGCGCAATGCAAGAACAGGCCAAAAACTGGCCAAAACGGCCCAAAAACGGGCCAAAACTGGCCATTTTTGGCTGCGCGAGCGAGCGGCGAGCGGCGGACAGCGAGCGAAGCGAGAGGCAGCACCGTCCCTGCTATACGAAAGCCCCATCCAGCCCTGTGCCACCCGGGGGGTTCCAGGGTGCTGAGATGGCTGACGTTTTGCTCCGCTCTCGACGGTCACCGCGCAATGCAAGAACAGGCCAAAAACTGGCCAAAACGGCCCAAAAACGGGCCAAAACTGGCCATTTTTGGCTGCACGAGCGAGCGGCGAGCGGCGGACAGCGAGCGAAGCGAGAGGCAGCACCGTCCCTGCTATACGAAAGCCCCATCCAGCCCTGTGCCACCCGGGGGGTTCCAGGGTGCTGAGATGGCTGACGTTTTGCTCCGCTCTCGACGGTCACCGCGCAATGCAAGAACAGGCCAAAAACTGGCCAAAACGGCCCAAAAACGGGCCAAAACTGGCCATTTTTGGCTGCACGAGCGAGCGGCGAGCGGCGGACAGCGAGCGAAGCGAGAGGCAGCACCGTCCCTGCTATACGAAAGCCCCATCCAGCCCTGTGCCACCCGGGGGGTTCCAGGGTGCTGAGATGGCTGACGTTTTGCTCCGCTCTCGACGGTCACCGCGCAATGCAAGAACAGGCCAAAAACTGGCCAAAACGGCCCAAAAACGGGCCAAAACTGGCCATTTTTGGCTGCACGAGCGAGCGGCGAGCGGCGGACAGCGAGCGAAGCGAGAGGCAGCACCGTCCCTGCTATACGAAAGCCCCATCCAGCCCTGTGCCACCCGGGGGGTTCCAGGGTGCTGAGATGGCTGACGTTTTGCTCCGCTCTCGACGGTCACCGCGCAATGCAAGAACAGGCCAAAAACTGGCCAAAACGGCCCAAAAACGGGCCAAAACTGGCCATTTTTGGCTGCACGAGCGAGCGGCGAGCGGCGGACAGCGAGCGAAGCGAGAGGCAGCACCGTCCCTGCTATACGAAAGCCCCATCCAGCCCTGTGCCACCCGGGGGGTTCCAGGGTGCTGAGATGGCTGACGTTTTGCTCCGCTCTCGACGGTCACCGCGCAATGCAAGAACAGGCCAAAAACTGGCCAAAACGGCCCAAAAACGGGCCAAAACT
>NW_027021339.1:995632-998132 GCF_036884655.1 Musa acuminata AAA Group | reverse complement strand
TGGCTGCGCGAGCGAGCAGCGAGCGGCGGACAGCGAGCGAAGCGAGAGGCAGCACCGTCCCTGCTATACGAAAGCCCCATCCAGCCCTGTGCCACCCGGGGGGTTCCAGGGTGCTGAGATGGCTGACGTTTTGCTCCGCTCACGACGGTCGCCGCGGCACGCAAGAACAGGCCAAAAACTGGCCAAAACAGCCCAAAAACGGGCCAAAACTGGCCATTTTTTGCTGCGCGAGCGAGCGGAGAGCGGCGAACAGCGAGCGAAGCGCGAGGCAGCACCGTCCCTGCTATACGAAAGCCCCATCCAGCCCTGTGCCACCCGGGGGGTTCCAGGGTGCTGAGATGGCTGACATTTTGCTCCGCTCACGACGGTCACCGCGCCACACAAGAACAGCCCAAAAACAGGCCAAAACAGCCCAAAAACGGGCCAAAACTGGCCATTTTTGGCTGCGCGAGCGAGCGGCGAGCGGCGAACAGCGAGCGAAGCGAGAGGCAGCACCGTCCCTGCTATACGAAAGCCCCATCCAGCCCTGTGCCACCCGGGGGGTTCCAGGGTGCTGAGATGGCTGACGTTTTGCTCCGCTCACGACGGTCACCGCACCACGCAAGAACAGGCCAAAAACTGGCCAAAACAGCCCAAAAACGGGCCAAAACTGGCCATTTTTGGCTGCGCGAGCGAGCGGCGAGCGGCGAACAGCGAGCGAAGCGAGAGGCAGCACCGTCCCTGCTATACGAAAGCCCCATCCAGCCCTGTGCCACCCGGGGGGTTCCAGGGTGCTGAGATGGCTGACGTTTTGCTCCGCTCTCGACGGTCACCGCGCAATGCAAGAACAGGCCAAAAACTGGCCAAAACGGCCCAAAAACGGGCCAAAACTGGCCATTTTTGGCTGCGCGAGCGGCGAGCGGCGGACAGCGAGCGAAGCGAGAGGCAGCACCGTCCCTGCTATACGAAAGCCCCATCCAGCCCTGTGCCACCCGGGGGGTTCCAGGGTGCTGAGATGGCTGACGTTTTGCTCCGCTCTCGACGGTCACCGCGCAATGCAAGAACAGGCCAAAAACTGGCCAAAACGGCCCAAAAACGGGCCAAAACTGGCCATTTTTGGCTGCGCGAGCGAGCGGCGAGCGGCGGACAGCGAGCGAAGCGAGAGGCAGCACCGTCCCTGCTATACGAAAGCCCCATCCAGCCCTGTGCCACCCGGAGGGTTCCAGGGTGCTGAGATGGCTGACGTTTTGCTCCGCTCTCGACGGTCACCGCGCAATGCAAGAACAGGCCAAAAACTGGCCAAAACGGCCCAAAAACGGGCCAAAACTGGCCATTTTTGGCTGCACGAGCGAGCGGCGAGCGGCGGACAGCGAGCGAAGCGAGAGGCAGCACCGTCCCTGCTATACGAAAGCCCCATCCAGCCCTGTGCCACCCGGGGGGTTCCAGGGTGCTGAGATGGCTGACGTTTTGCTCCGCTCTCGACGGTCACCGCGCAATGCAAGAACAGGCCAAAAACTGGCCAAAACGGCCCAAAAACGGGCCAAAACTGGCCATTTTTGGCTGCACGAGCGAGCGGCGAGCGGCGGACAGCGAGCGAAGCGAGAGGCAGCACCGTCCCTGCTATACGAAAGCCCCATCCAGCCCTGTGCCACCCGGGGGGTTCCAGGGTGCTGAGATGGCTGACGTTTTGCTCCGCTCTCGACGGTCACCGCGCAATGCAAGAACAGGCCAAAAACTGGCCAAAACGGCCCAAAAACGGGCCAAAACTGGCCATTTTTGGCTGCACGAGCGAGCGGCGAGCGGCGGACAGCGAGCGAAGCGAGAGGCAGCACCGTCCCTGCTATACGAAAGCCCCATCCAGCCCTGTGCCACCCGGGGGGTTCCAGGGTGCTGAGATGGCTGACGTTTTGCTCCGCTCTCGACGGTCACCGCGCAATGCAAGAACAGGCCAAAAACTGGCCAAAACGGCCCAAAAACGGGCCAAAACTGGCCATTTTTGGCTGCGCGAGCGAGCGGCGAGCGGCGGACAGCGAGCGAAGCGAGAGGCAGCACCGTCCCTGCTATACGAAAGCCCCATCCAGCCCTGTGCCACCCGGGGGGTTCCAGGGTGCTGAGATGGCTGACGTTTTGCTCCGCTCTCGACGGTCACCGCGCAATGCAAGAACAGGCCAAAAACTGGCCAAAACGGCCCAAAAACGGGCCAAAACTGGCCATTTTTGGCTGCACGAGCGAGCGGCGAGCGGCGGACAGCGAGCGAAGCGAGAGGCAGCACCGTCCCTGCTATACGAAAGCCCCATCCAGCCCTGTGCCACCCGGGGGGTTCCAGGGTGCTGAGATGGCTGACGTTTTGCTCCGCTCTCGACGGTCACCGCGCAATGCAAGAACAGGCCAAAAACTGGCCAAAACGGCCCAAAAACGGGCCAAAACTGGCCATTTTTGGCTGCACGAGCGAGCGGCGAGCGGCGGACAGCGAGCGAAGCGAGAGGCAGCACCGTCCCTGCTATACGAAAGCCCCATCCAG
>NW_027021339.1:980632-985632 GCF_036884655.1 Musa acuminata AAA Group | reverse complement strand
CCACCCGGGGGGTTCCAGGGTGCTGAGATGGCTGACGTTTTGCTCCGCTCACGACGGTCGCCGCGGCACGCAAGAACAGGCCAAAAACTGGCCAAAACAGCCCAAAAACGGGCCAAAACTGGCCATTTTTTGCTGCGCGAGCGAGCGGAGAGCGGCGAACAGCGAGCGAAGCGCGAGGCAGCACCGTCCCTGCTATACGAAAGCCCCATCCAGCCCTGTGCCACCCGGGGGGTTCCAGGGTGCTGAGATGGCTGACATTTTGCTCCGCTCACGACGGTCACCGCGCCACACAAGAACAGCCCAAAAACAGGCCAAAACAGCCCAAAAACGGGCCAAAACTGGCCATTTTTGGCTGCGCGAGCGAGCGGCGAGCGGCGAACAGCGAGCGAAGCGAGAGGCAGCACCGTCCCTGCTATACGAAAGCCCCATCCAGCCCTGTGCCACCCGGGGGGTTCCAGGGTGCTGAGATGGCTGACGTTTTGCTCCGCTCACGACGGTCACCGCACCACGCAAGAACAGGCCAAAAACTGGCCAAAACAGCCCAAAAACGGGCCAAAACTGGCCATTTTTGGCTGCGCGAGCGAGCGGCGAGCGGCGAACAGCGAGCGAAGCGAGAGGCAGCACCGTCCCTGCTATACGAAAGCCCCATCCAGCCCTGTGCCACCCGGGGGGTTCCAGGGTGCTGAGATGGCTGACGTTTTGCTCCGCTCTCGACGGTCACCGCGCAATGCAAGAACAGGCCAAAAACTGGCCAAAACGGCCCAAAAACGGGCCAAAACTGGCCATTTTTGGCTGCGCGAGCGGCGAGCGGCGGACAGCGAGCGAAGCGAGAGGCAGCACCGTCCCTGCTATACGAAAGCCCCATCCAGCCCTGTGCCACCCGGGGGGTTCCAGGGTGATGAGATGGCTGACGTTTTGCTCCGCTCTCGACGGTCACCGCGCAATGCAAGAACAGGCCAAAAACTGGCCAAAACGGCCCAAAAACGGGCCAAAACTGGCCATTTTTGGCTGCGCGAGCGAGCGGCGAGCGGCGGACAGCGAGCGAAGCGAGAGGCAGCACCGTCCCTGCTATACGAAAGCCCCATCCAGCCCTGTGCCACCCGGGGGGTTCCAGGGTGCTGAGATGGCTGACGTTTTGCTCCGCTCTCGACGGTCACCGCGCAATGCAAGAACAGGCCAAAAACTGGCCAAAACGGCCCAAAAACGGGCCAAAACTGGCCATTTTTGGCTGCACGAGCGAGCGGCGAGCGGCGGACAGCGAGCGAAGCGAGAGGCAGCACCGTCCCTGCTATACGAAAGCCCCATCCAGCCCTGTGCCACCCGGGGGGTTCCAGGGTGCTGAGATGGCTGACGTTTTGCTCCGCTCTCGACGGTCACCGCGCAATGCAAGAACAGGCCAAAAACTGGCCAAAACGGCCCAAAAACGGGCCAAAACTGGCCATTTTTGGCTGCACGAGCGAGCGGCGAGCGGCGGACAGCGAGCGAAGCGAGAGGCAGCACCGTCCCTGCTATACGAAAGCCCCATCCAGCCCTGTGCCACCCGGGGGGTTCCAGGGTGCTGAGATGGCTGACGTTTTGCTCCGCTCTCGACGGTCACCGCGCAATGCAAGAACAGGCCAAAAACTGGCCAAAACGGCCCAAAAACGGGCCAAAACTGGCCATTTTTGGCTGCACGAGCGAGCGGCGAGCGGCGGACAGCGAGCGAAGCGAGAGGCAGCACCGTCCCTGCTATACGAAAGCCCCATCCAGCCCTGTGCCACCCGGGGGGTTCCAGGGTGCTGAGATGGCTGACGTTTTGCTCCGCTCTCGACGGTCACCGCGCAATGCAAGAACAGGCCAAAAACTGGCCAAAACGGCCCAAAAACGGGCCAAAACTGGCCATTTTTGGCTGCGCGAGCGAGCGGCGAGCGGCGGACAGCGAGCGAAGCGAGAGGCAGCACCGTCCCTGCTATACGAAAGCCCCATCCAGCCCTGTGCCACCCGGGGGGTTCCAGGGTGCTGAGATGGCTGACGTTTTGCTCCGCTCTCGACGGTCACCGCGCAATGCAAGAACAGGCCAAAAACTGGCCAAAACGGCCCAAAAACGGGCCAAAACTGGCCATTTTTGGCTGCACGAGCGAGCGGCGAGCGGCGGACAGCGAGCGAAGCGAGAGGCAGCACCGTCCCTGCTATACGAAAGCCCCATCCAGCCCTGTGCCACCCGGGGGGTTCCAGGGTGCTGAGATGGCTGACGTTTTGCTCCGCTCTCGACGGTCACCGCGCAATGCAAGAACAGGCCAAAAACTGGCCAAAACGGCCCAAAAACGGGCCAAAACTGGCCATTTTTGGCTGCACGAGCGAGCGGCGAGCGGCGGACAGCGAGCGAAGCGAGAGGCAGCACCGTCCCTGCTATACGAAAGCCCCATCCAGCCCTGTGCCACCCGGGGGGTTCCAGGGTGCTGAGATGGCTGACGTTTTGCTCCGCTCTCGACGGTCACCGCGCAATGCAAGAACAGGCCAAAAACTGGCCAAAACGGCCCAAAAACGGGCCAAAACTGGCCATTTTTGGCTGCACGAGCGAGCGGCGAGCGGCGGACAGCGAGCGAAGCGAGAGGCAGCACCGTCCCTGCTATACGAAAGCCCCATCCAGCCCTGTGCCACCCGGGGGGTTCCAGGGTGCTGAGATGGCTGACGTTTTGCTCCGCTCTCGACGGTCACCGCGCAATGCAAGAACAGGCCAAAAACTGGCCAAAACGGCCCAAAAACGGGCCAAAACTGGCCATTTTTGGCTGCGCGAGCGAGCGGCGAGCGGCGGACAGCGAGCGAAGCGAGAGGCAGCACCGTCCCTGCTATACGAAAGCCCCATCCAGCCCTGTGCCACCCGGGGGGTTCCAGGGTGCTGAGATGGCTGACGTTTTGCTCCGCTCTCGACGGTCACCGCGCAATGCAAGAACAGGCCAAAAACTGGCCAAAACGGCCCAAAAACGGGCCAAAACTGGCCATTTTTGGCTGCACGAGCGAGCGGCGAGCGGCGGACAGCGAGCGAAGCGAGAGGCAGCACCGTCCCTGCTATACGAAAGCCCCATCCAGCCCTGTGCCACCCGGGGGGTTCCAGGGTGCTGAGATGGCTGACGTTTTGCTCCGCTCTCGACGGTCACCGCGCAATGCAAGAACAGGCCAAAAACTGGCCAAAACGGCCCAAAAACGGGCCAAAACTGGCCATTTTTGGCTGCACGAGCGAGCGGCGAGCGGCGGACAGCGAGCGAAGCGAGAGGCAGCACCGTCCCTGCTATACGAAAGCCCCATCCAGCCCTGTGCCACCCGGGGGGTTCCAGGGTGCTGAGATGGCTGACGTTTTGCTCCGCTCTCGACGGTCACCGCGCAATGCAAGAACAGGCCAAAAACTGGCCAAAACGGCCCAAAAACGGGCCAAAACTGGCCATTTTTGGCTGCACGAGCGAGCGGCGAGCGGCGGACAGCGAGCGAAGCGAGAGGCAGCACCGTCCCTGCTATACGAAAGCCCCATCCAGCCCTGTGCCACCCGGGGGGTTCCAGGGTGCTGAGATGGCTGACGTTTTGCTCCGCTCTCGACGGTCACCGCGCAATGCAAGAACAGGCCAAAAACTGGCCAAAACGGCCCAAAAACGGGCCAAAACTGGCCATTTTTGGCTGCACGAGCGAGCGGCGAGCGGCGGACAGCGAGCGAAGCGAGAGGCAGCACCGTCCCTGCTATACGAAAGCCCCATCCAGCCCTGTGCCACCCGGGGGGTTCCAGGGTGCTGAGATGGCTGACGTTTTGCTCCGCTCTCGACGGTCACCGCGCAATGCAAGAACAGGCCAAAAACTGGCCAAAACGGCCCAAAAACGGGCCAAAACTGGCCATTTTTGGCTGCACGAGCGAGCGGCGAGCGGCGGACAGCGAGCGAAGCGAGAGGCAGCACCGTCCCTGCTATACGAAAGCCCCATCCAGCCCTGTGCCACCCGGGGGGTTCCAGGGTGCTGAGATGGCTGACGTTTTGCTCCGCTCTCGACGGTCACCGCGCAATGCAAGAACAGGCCAAAAACTGGCCAAAACGGCCCAAAAACGGGCCAAAACTGGCCATTTTTGGCTGCACGAGCGAGCGGCGAGCGGCGGACAGCGAGCGAAGCGAGAGGCAGCACCGTCCCTGCTATACGAAAGCCCCATCCAGCCCTGTGCCACCCGGGGGGTTCCAGGGTGCTGAGATGGCTGACGTTTTGCTCCGCTCTCGACGGTCACCGCGCAATGCAAGAACAGGCCAAAAACTGGCCAAAACGGCCCAAAAACGGGCCAAAACTGGCCATTTTTGGCTGCACGAGCGAGCGGCGAGCGGCGGACAGCGAGCGAAGCGAGAGGCAGCACCGTCCCTGCTATACGAAAGCCCCATCCAGCCCTGTGCCACCCGGGGGGTTCCAGGGTGCTGAGATGGCTGACGTTTTGCTCCGCTCTCGACGGTCACCGCGCAATGCAAGAACAGGCCAAAAACTGGCCAAAACGGCCCAAAAACGGGCCAAAACTGGCCATTTTTGGCTGCACGAGCGAGCGGCGAGCGGCGGACAGCGAGCGAAGCGAGAGGCAGCACCGTCCCTGCTATACGAAAGCCCCATCCAGCCCTGTGCCACCCGGGGGGTTCCAGGGTGCTGAGATGGCTGACGTTTTGCTCCGCTCTCGACGGTCACCGCGCAATGCAAGAACAGGCCAAAAACTGGCCAAAACGGCCCAAAAACGGGCCAAAACTGGCCATTTTTGGCTGCGCGAGCGAGCGGCGAGCGGCGGACAGCGAGCGAAGCGAGAGGCAGCACCGTCCCTGCTATATACGAAAGCCCCATCCAGCCCTGTGCCACCCGGGGGGTTCCAGGGTGCTGAGATGGCTGACGTTTTGCTCCGCTCACGACGGTCACCGCACCACGCAAGAACGGACCATAAACAGGCCAAAACAGCCCAAAAACGGGCCAAAACTGGTCATTTTTGGCTGCGCGAGCGAGCGGCGAGCGGCGAACAG
>NW_027021339.1:968132-970632 GCF_036884655.1 Musa acuminata AAA Group | reverse complement strand
GCAGCACCGTCCCTGCTATACGAAAGCCCCATCCAGCCCTGTGCCACCCGGGGGGTTCCAGGGTGCTGAGATGGCTGACGTTTTGCTCCGCTCTCGACGGTCACCGCGCAATGCAAGAACAGGCCAAAAACTGGCCAAAACGGCCCAAAAACGGGCCAAAACTGGCCATTTTTGGCTGCACGAGCGAGCGGCGAGCGGCGGACAGCGAGCGAAGCGAGAGGCAGCACCGTCCCTGCTATACGAAAGCCCCATCCAGCCCTGTGCCACCCGGGGGGTTCCAGGGTGCTGAGATGGCTGACGTTTTGCTCCGCTCTCGACGGTCACCGCGCAATGCAAGAACAGGCCAAAAACTGGCCAAAACGGCCCAAAAACGGGCCAAAACTGGCCATTTTTGGCTGCACGAGCGAGCGGCGAGCGGCGGACAGCGAGCGAAGCGAGAGGCAGCACCGTCCCTGCTATACGAAAGCCCCATCCAGCCCTGTGCCACCCGGGGGGTTCCAGGGTGCTGAGATGGCTGACGTTTTGCTCCGCTCTCGACGGTCACCGCGCAATGCAAGAACAGGCCAAAAACTGGCCAAAACGGCCCAAAAACGGGCCAAAACTGGCCATTTTTGGCTGCACGAGCGAGCGGCGAGCGGCGGACAGCGAGCGAAGCGAGAGGCAGCACCGTCCCTGCTATACGAAAGCCCCATCCAGCCCTGTGCCACCCGGGGGGTTCCAGGGTGCTGAGATGGCTGACGTTTTGCTCCGCTCTCGACGGTCACCGCGCAATGCAAGAACAGGCCAAAAACTGGCCAAAACGGCCCAAAAACGGGCCAAAACTGGCCATTTTTGGCTGCGCGAGCGAGCGGCGAGCGGCGGACAGCGAGCGAAGCGAGAGGCAGCACCGTCCCTGCTATACGAAAGCCCCATCCAGCCCTGTGCCACCCGGGGGGTTCCAGGGTGCTGAGATGGCTGACGTTTTGCTCCGCTCTCGACGGTCACCGCGCAATGCAAGAACAGGCCAAAAACTGGCCAAAACGGCCCAAAAACGGGCCAAAACTGGCCATTTTTGGCTGCACGAGCGAGCGGCGAGCGGCGGACAGCGAGCGAAGCGAGAGGCAGCACCGTCCCTGCTATACGAAAGCCCCATCCAGCCCTGTGCCACCCGGGGGGTTCCAGGGTGCTGAGATGGCTGACGTTTTGCTCCGCTCTCGACGGTCACCGCGCAATGCAAGAACAGGCCAAAAACTGGCCAAAACGGCCCAAAAACGGGCCAAAACTGGCCATTTTTGGCTGCACGAGCGAGCGGCGAGCGGCGGACAGCGAGCGAAGCGAGAGGCAGCACCGTCCCTGCTATACGAAAGCCCCATCCAGCCCTGTGCCACCCGGGGGGTTCCAGGGTGCTGAGATGGCTGACGTTTTGCTCCGCTCTCGACGGTCACCGCGCAATGCAAGAACAGGCCAAAAACTGGCCAAAACGGCCCAAAAACGGGCCAAAACTGGCCATTTTTGGCTGCACGAGCGAGCGGCGAGCGGCGGACAGCGAGCGAAGCGAGAGGCAGCACCGTCCCTGCTATACGAAAGCCCCATCCAGCCCTGTGCCACCCGGGGGGTTCCAGGGTGCTGAGATGGCTGACGTTTTGCTCCGCTCTCGACGGTCACCGCGCAATGCAAGAACAGGCCAAAAACTGGCCAAAACGGCCCAAAAACGGGCCAAAACTGGCCATTTTTGGCTGCGCGAGCGAGCGGCGAGCGGCGGACAGCGAGCGAAGCGAGAGGCAGCACCGTCCCTGCTATACGAAAGCCCCATCCAGCCCTGTGCCACCCGGGGGGTTCCAGGGTGCTGAGATGGCTGACGTTTTGCTCCGCTCTCGACGGTCACCGCGCAATGCAAGAACAGGCCAAAAACTGGCCAAAACGGCCCAAAAACGGGCCAAAACTGGCCATTTTTGGCTGCACGAGCGAGCGGCGAGCGGCGGACAGCGAGCGAAGCGAGAGGCAGCACCGTCCCTGCTATACGAAAGCCCCATCCAGCCCTGTGCCACCCGGGGGGTTCCAGGGTGCTGAGATGGCTGACGTTTTGCTCCGCTCTCGACGGTCACCGCGCAATGCAAGAACAGGCCAAAAACTGGCCAAAACGGCCCAAAAACGGGCCAAAACTGGCCATTTTTGGCTGCACGAGCGAGCGGCGAGCGGCGGACAGCGAGCGAAGCGAGAGGCAGCACCGTCCCTGCTATACGAAAGCCCCATCCAGCCCTGTGCCACCCGGGGGGTTCCAGGGTGCTGAGATGGCTGACGTTTTGCTCCGCTCTCGACGGTCACCGCGCAATGCAAGAACAGGCCAAAAACTGGCCAAAACGGCCCAAAAACGGGCCAAAACTGGCCATTTTTGGCTGCACGAGCGAGCGGCGAGCGGCGGACAGCGAGCGAAGCGAGAGGCAGCACCGTCCCTGCTATACGAAAGCCCCATCCAGCCCTGTGCCACCCGGGGGGTTCCAGGGTGCTGAGATGGCTGACG
>NW_027021339.1:953132-958132 GCF_036884655.1 Musa acuminata AAA Group | reverse complement strand
GCTCTCGACGGTCACCGCGCAACGCAAGAACAGGCCAAAAACTGGCCAAAACGGCCCAAAAACGGGCCAAAACTGGCCATTTTTGGCTGCGCGAGCGAGCGGCGAGCGGCGGACAGCGAGCGAAGCGAGAGGCAGCACCGTCCCTGCTATACGAAAGCCCCATCCAGCCCTGTGCCACCCGGGGGGTTCCAGGGTGCTGAGATGGCTGACATTTTGCTCCGCTCACGACGGTCGCCGCGGCACACAAGAACAGCCCAAAAACAGGCCAAAACAGCCCAAAAACGGGCCAAAACTGGCCATTTTTGGCTGCGCGAGCGAGCAGCGAGCGGCGGACAGCGAGCGAAGCGAGAGGCAGCACCGTCCCTGCTATACGAAAGCCCCATCCAGCCCTGTGCCACCCGGGGGGTTCCAGGGTGCTGAGATGGCTGACGTTTTGCTCCGCTCACGACGGTCGCCGCGGCACGCAAGAACAGGCCAAAAACTGGCCAAAACAGCCCAAAAACGGGCCAAAACTGGCCATTTTTTGCTGCGCGAGCGAGCGGAGAGCGGCGAACAGCGAGCGAAGCGCGAGGCAGCACCGTCCCTGCTATACGAAAGCCCCATCCAGCCCTGTGCCACCCGGGGGGTTCCAGGGTGCTGAGATGGCTGACATTTTGCTCCGCTCACGACGGTCACCGCGCCACACAAGAACAGCCCAAAAACAGGCCAAAACAGCCCAAAAACGGGCCAAAACTGGCCATTTTTGGCTGCGCGAGCGAGCGGCGAGCGGCGAACAGCGAGCGAAGCGAGAGGCAGCACCGTCCCTGCTATACGAAAGCCCCATCCAGCCCTGTGCCACCCGGGGGGTTCCAGGGTGCTGAGATGGCTGACGTTTTGCTCCGCTCACGACGGTCACCGCACCACGCAAGAACAGGCCAAAAACTGGCCAAAACAGCCCAAAAACGGGCCAAAACTGGCCATTTTTGGCTGCGCGAGCGAGCGGCGAGCGGCGAACAGCGAGCGAAGCGAGAGGCAGCACCGTCCCTGCTATACGAAAGCCCCATCCAGCCCTGTGCCACCCGGGGGGTTCCAGGGTGCTGAGATGGCTGACGTTTTGCTCCGCTCTCGACGGTCACCGCGCAATGCAAGAACAGGCCAAAAACTGGCCAAAACGGCCCAAAAACGGGCCAAAACTGGCCATTTTTGGCTGCGCGAGCGGCGAGCGGCGGACAGCGAGCGAAGCGAGAGGCAGCACCGTCCCTGCTATACGAAAGCCCCATCCAGCCCTGTGCCACCCGGGGGGTTCCAGGGTGCTGAGATGGCTGACGTTTTGCTCCGCTCTCGACGGTCACCGCGCAATGCAAGAACAGGCCAAAAACTGGCCAAAACGGCCCAAAAACGGGCCAAAACTGGCCATTTTTGGCTGCGCGAGCGAGCGGCGAGCGGCGGACAGCGAGCGAAGCGAGAGGCAGCACCGTCCCTGCTATACGAAAGCCCCATCCAGCCCTGTGCCACCCGGGGGGTTCCAGGGTGCTGAGATGGCTGACGTTTTGCTCCGCTCTCGACGGTCACCGCGCAATGCAAGAACAGGCCAAAAACTGGCCAAAACGGCCCAAAAACGGGCCAAAACTGGCCATTTTTGGCTGCACGAGCGAGCGGCGAGCGGCGGACAGCGAGCGAAGCGAGAGGCAGCACCGTCCCTGCTATACGAAAGCCCCATCCAGCCCTGTGCCACCCGGGGGGTTCCAGGGTGCTGAGATGGCTGACGTTTTGCTCCGCTCTCGACGGTCACCGCGCAATGCAAGAACAGGCCAAAAACTGGCCAAAACGGCCCAAAAACGGGCCAAAACTGGCCATTTTTGGCTGCACGAGCGAGCGGCGAGCGGCGGACAGCGAGCGAAGCGAGAGGCAGCACCGTCCCTGCTATACGAAAGCCCCATCCAGCCCTGTGCCACCCGGGGGGTTCCAGGGTGCTGAGATGGCTGACGTTTTGCTCCGCTCTCGACGGTCACCGCGCAATGCAAGAACAGGCCAAAAACTGGCCAAAACGGCCCAAAAACGGGCCAAAACTGGCCATTTTTGGCTGCACGAGCGAGCGGCGAGCGGCGGACAGCGAGCGAAGCGAGAGGCAGCACCGTCCCTGCTATACGAAAGCCCCATCCAGCCCTGTGCCACCCGGGGGGTTCCAGGGTGCTGAGATGGCTGACGTTTTGCTCCGCTCTCGACGGTCACCGCGCAATGCAAGAACAGGCCAAAAACTGGCCAAAACGGCCCAAAAACGGGCCAAAACTGGCCATTTTTGGCTGCGCGAGCGAGCGGCGAGCGGCGGACAGCGAGCGAAGCGAGAGGCAGCACCGTCCCTGCTATACGAAAGCCCCATCCAGCCCTGTGCCACCCGGGGGGTTCCAGGGTGCTGAGATGGCTGACGTTTTGCTCCGCTCTCGACGGTCACCGCGCAATGCAAGAACAGGCCAAAAACTGGCCAAAACGGCCCAAAAACGGGCCAAAACTGGCCATTTTTGGCTGCACGAGCGAGCGGCGAGCGGCGGACAGCGAGCGAAGCGAGAGGCAGCACCGTCCCTGCTATACGAAAGCCCCATCCAGCCCTGTGCCACCCGGGGGGTTCCAGGGTGCTGAGATGGCTGACGTTTTGCTCCGCTCTCGACGGTCACCGCGCAATGCAAGAACAGGCCAAAAACTGGCCAAAACGGCCCAAAAACGGGCCAAAACTGGCCATTTTTGGCTGCACGAGCGAGCGGCGAGCGGCGGACAGCGAGCGAAGCGAGAGGCAGCACCGTCCCTGCTATACGAAAGCCCCATCCAGCCCTGTGCCACCCGGGGGGTTCCAGGGTGCTGAGATGGCTGACGTTTTGCTCCGCTCTCGACGGTCACCGCGCAATGCAAGAACAGGCCAAAAACTGGCCAAAACGGCCCAAAAACGGGCCAAAACTGGCCATTTTTGGCTGCACGAGCGAGCGGCGAGCGGCGGACAGCGAGCGAAGCGAGAGGCAGCACCGTCCCTGCTATACGAAAGCCCCATCCAGCCCTGTGCCACCCGGGGGGTTCCAGGGTGCTGAGATGGCTGACGTTTTGCTCCGCTCTCGACGGTCACCGCGCAATGCAAGAACAGGCCAAAAACTGGCCAAAACGGCCCAAAAACGGGCCAAAACTGGCCATTTTTGGCTGCGCGAGCGAGCGGCGAGCGGCGGACAGCGAGCGAAGCGAGAGGCAGCACCGTCCCTGCTATACGAAAGCCCCATCCAGCCCTGTGCCACCCGGGGGGTTCCAGGGTGCTGAGATGGCTGACGTTTTGCTCCGCTCTCGACGGTCACCGCGCAATGCAAGAACAGGCCAAAAACTGGCCAAAACGGCCCAAAAACGGGCCAAAACTGGCCATTTTTGGCTGCACGAGCGAGCGGCGAGCGGCGGACAGCGAGCGAAGCGAGAGGCAGCACCGTCCCTGCTATACGAAAGCCCCATCCAGCCCTGTGCCACCCGGGGGGTTCCAGGGTGCTGAGATGGCTGACGTTTTGCTCCGCTCTCGACGGTCACCGCGCAATGCAAGAACAGGCCAAAAACTGGCCAAAACGGCCCAAAAACGGGCCAAAACTGGCCATTTTTGGCTGCACGAGCGAGCGGCGAGCGGCGGACAGCGAGCGAAGCGAGAGGCAGCACCGTCCCTGCTATACGAAAGCCCCATCCAGCCCTGTGCCACCCGGGGGGTTCCAGGGTGCTGAGATGGCTGACGTTTTGCTCCGCTCTCGACGGTCACCGCGCAATGCAAGAACAGGCCAAAAACTGGCCAAAACGGCCCAAAAACGGGCCAAAACTGGCCATTTTTGGCTGCACGAGCGAGCGGCGAGCGGCGGACAGCGAGCGAAGCGAGAGGCAGCACCGTCCCTGCTATACGAAAGCCCCATCCAGCCCTGTGCCACCCGGGGGGTTCCAGGGTGCTGAGATGGCTGACGTTTTGCTCCGCTCTCGACGGTCACCGCGCAATGCAAGAACAGGCCAAAAACTGGCCAAAACGGCCCAAAAACGGGCCAAAACTGGCCATTTTTGGCTGCACGAGCGAGCGGCGAGCGGCGGACAGCGAGCGAAGCGAGAGGCAGCACCGTCCCTGCTATACGAAAGCCCCATCCAGCCCTGTGCCACCCGGGGGGTTCCAGGGTGCTGAGATGGCTGACGTTTTGCTCCGCTCTCGACGGTCACCGCGCAATGCAAGAACAGGCCAAAAACTGGCCAAAACGGCCCAAAAACGGGCCAAAACTGGCCATTTTTGGCTGCACGAGCGAGCGGCGAGCGGCGGACAGCGAGCGAAGCGAGAGGCAGCACCGTCCCTGCTATACGAAAGCCCCATCCAGCCCTGTGCCACCCGGGGGGTTCCAGGGTGCTGAGATGGCTGACGTTTTGCTCCGCTCTCGACGGTCACCGCGCAATGCAAGAACAGGCCAAAAACTGGCCAAAACGGCCCAAAAACGGGCCAAAACTGGCCATTTTTGGCTGCACGAGCGAGCGGCGAGCGGCGGACAGCGAGCGAAGCGAGAGGCAGCACCGTCCCTGCTATACGAAAGCCCCATCCAGCCCTGTGCCACCCGGGGGGTTCCAGGGTGCTGAGATGGCTGACGTTTTGCTCCGCTCTCGACGGTCACCGCGCAATGCAAGAACAGGCCAAAAACTGGCCAAAACGGCCCAAAAACGGGCCAAAACTGGCCATTTTTGGCTGCACGAGCGAGCGGCGAGCGGCGGACAGCGAGCGAAGCGAGAGGCAGCACCGTCCCTGCTATACGAAAGCCCCATCCAGCCCTGTGCCACCCGGGGGGTTCCAGGGTGCTGAGATGGCTGACGTTTTGCTCCGCTCTCGACGGTCACCGCGCAATGCAAGAACAGGCCAAAAACTGGCCAAAACGGCCCAAAAACGGGCCAAAACTGGCCATTTTTGGCTGCACGAGCGAGCGGCGAGCGGCGGACAGCGAGCGAAGCGAGAGGCAGCACCGTCCCTGCTATACGAAAGCCCCATC
>NW_027021339.1:938132-943132 GCF_036884655.1 Musa acuminata AAA Group | reverse complement strand
GCCACCCGGGGGGTTCCAGGGTGCTGAGATGGCTGACGTTTTGCTCCGCTCTCGACGGTCACCGCGCAATGCAAGAACAGGCCAAAAACTGGCCAAAACGGCCCAAAAACGGGCCAAAACTGGCCATTTTTGGCTGCGCGAGCGGCGAGCGGCGGACAGCGAGCGAAGCGAGAGGCAGCACCGTCCCTGCTATACGAAAGCCCCATCCAGCCCTGTGCCACCCGGGGGGTTCCAGGGTGCTGAGATGGCTGACGTTTTGCTCCGCTCTCGACGGTCACCGCGCAATGCAAGAACAGGCCAAAAACTGGCCAAAACGGCCCAAAAACGGGCCAAAACTGGCCATTTTTGGCTGCGCGAGCGAGCGGCGAGCGGCGGACAGCGAGCGAAGCGAGAGGCAGCACCGTCCCTGCTATACGAAAGCCCCATCCAGCCCTGTGCCACCCGGAGGGTTCCAGGGTGCTGAGATGGCTGACGTTTTGCTCCGCTCTCGACGGTCACCGCGCAATGCAAGAACAGGCCAAAAACTGGCCAAAACGGCCCAAAAACGGGCCAAAACTGGCCATTTTTGGCTGCACGAGCGAGCGGCGAGCGGCGGACAGCGAGCGAAGCGAGAGGCAGCACCGTCCCTGCTATACGAAAGCCCCATCCAGCCCTGTGCCACCCGGGGGGTTCCAGGGTGCTGAGATGGCTGACGTTTTGCTCCGCTCTCGACGGTCACCGCGCAATGCAAGAACAGGCCAAAAACTGGCCAAAACGGCCCAAAAACGGGCCAAAACTGGCCATTTTTGGCTGCACGAGCGAGCGGCGAGCGGCGGACAGCGAGCGAAGCGAGAGGCAGCACCGTCCCTGCTATACGAAAGCCCCATCCAGCCCTGTGCCACCCGGGGGGTTCCAGGGTGCTGAGATGGCTGACGTTTTGCTCCGCTCTCGACGGTCACCGCGCAATGCAAGAACAGGCCAAAAACTGGCCAAAACGGCCCAAAAACGGGCCAAAACTGGCCATTTTTGGCTGCACGAGCGAGCGGCGAGCGGCGGACAGCGAGCGAAGCGAGAGGCAGCACCGTCCCTGCTATACGAAAGCCCCATCCAGCCCTGTGCCACCCGGGGGGTTCCAGGGTGCTGAGATGGCTGACGTTTTGCTCCGCTCTCGACGGTCACCGCGCAATGCAAGAACAGGCCAAAAACTGGCCAAAACGGCCCAAAAACGGGCCAAAACTGGCCATTTTTGGCTGCGCGAGCGAGCGGCGAGCGGCGGACAGCGAGCGAAGCGAGAGGCAGCACCGTCCCTGCTATACGAAAGCCCCATCCAGCCCTGTGCCACCCGGGGGGTTCCAGGGTGCTGAGATGGCTGACGTTTTGCTCCGCTCTCGACGGTCACCGCGCAATGCAAGAACAGGCCAAAAACTGGCCAAAACGGCCCAAAAACGGGCCAAAACTGGCCATTTTTGGCTGCACGAGCGAGCGGCGAGCGGCGGACAGCGAGCGAAGCGAGAGGCAGCACCGTCCCTGCTATACGAAAGCCCCATCCAGCCCTGTGCCACCCGGGGGGTTCCAGGGTGCTGAGATGGCTGACGTTTTGCTCCGCTCTCGACGGTCACCGCGCAATGCAAGAACAGGCCAAAAACTGGCCAAAACGGCCCAAAAACGGGCCAAAACTGGCCATTTTTGGCTGCACGAGCGAGCGGCGAGCGGCGGACAGCGAGCGAAGCGAGAGGCAGCACCGTCCCTGCTATACGAAAGCCCCATCCAGCCCTGTGCCACCCGGGGGGGGTTCCAGGGTGCTGAGATGGCTGACGTTTTGCTCCGCTCTCGACGGTCACCGCGCAATGCAAGAACAGGCCAAAAACTGGCCAAAACGGCCCAAAAACGGGCCAAAACTGGCCATTTTTGGCTGCACGAGCGAGCGGCGAGCGGCGGACAGCGAGCGAAGCGAGAGGCAGCACCGTCCCTGCTATACGAAAGCCCCATCCAGCCCTGTGCCACCCGGGGGGTTCCAGGGTGCTGAGATGGCTGACGTTTTGCTCCGCTCTCGACGGTCACCGCGCAATGCAAGAACAGGCCAAAAACTGGCCAAAACGGCCCAAAAACGGGCCAAAACTGGCCATTTTTGGCTGCGCGAGCGAGCGGCGAGCGGCGGACAGCGAGCGAAGCGAGAGGCAGCACCGTCCCTGCTATACGAAAGCCCCATCCAGCCCTGTGCCACCCGGGGGGTTCCAGGGTGCTGAGATGGCTGACGTTTTGCTCCGCTCTCGACGGTCACCGCGCAATGCAAGAACAGGCCAAAAACTGGCCAAAACGGCCCAAAAACGGGCCAAAACTGGCCATTTTTGGCTGCACGAGCGAGCGGCGAGCGGCGGACAGCGAGCGAAGCGAGAGGCAGCACCGTCCCTGCTATACGAAAGCCCCATCCAGCCCTGTGCCACCCGGGGGGTTCCAGGGTGCTGAGATGGCTGACGTTTTGCTCCGCTCTCGACGGTCACCGCGCAATGCAAGAACAGGCCAAAAACTGGCCAAAACGGCCCAAAAACGGGCCAAAACTGGCCATTTTTGGCTGCACGAGCGAGCGGCGAGCGGCGGACAGCGAGCGAAGCGAGAGGCAGCACCGTCCCTGCTATACGAAAGCCCCATCCAGCCCTGTGCCACCCGGGGGGTTCCAGGGTGCTGAGATGGCTGACGTTTTGCTCCGCTCTCGACGGTCACCGCGCAATGCAAGAACAGGCCAAAAACTGGCCAAAACGGCCCAAAAACGGGCCAAAACTGGCCATTTTTGGCTGCACGAGCGAGCGGCGAGCGGCGGACAGCGAGCGAAGCGAGAGGCAGCACCGTCCCTGCTATACGAAAGCCCCATCCAGCCCTGTGCCACCCGGGGGGTTCCAGGGTGCTGAGATGGCTGACGTTTTGCTCCGCTCTCGACGGTCACCGCGCAATGCAAGAACAGGCCAAAAACTGGCCAAAACGGCCCAAAAACGGGCCAAAACTGGCCATTTTTGGCTGCACGAGCGAGCGGCGAGCGGCGGACAGCGAGCGAAGCGAGAGGCAGCACCGTCCCTGCTATACGAAAGCCCCATCCAGCCCTGTGCCACCCGGGGGGTTCCAGGGTGCTGAGATGGCTGACGTTTTGCTCCGCTCTCGACGGTCACCGCGCAATGCAAGAACAGGCCAAAAACTGGCCAAAACGGCCCAAAAACGGGCCAAAACTGGCCATTTTTGGCTGCACGAGCGAGCGGCGAGCGGCGGACAGCGAGCGAAGCGAGAGGCAGCACCGTCCCTGCTATACGAAAGCCCCATCCAGCCCTGTGCCACCCGGGGGGTTCCAGGGTGCTGAGATGGCTGACGTTTTGCTCCGCTCTCGACGGTCACCGCGCAATGCAAGAACAGGCCAAAAACTGGCCAAAACGGCCCAAAAACGGGCCAAAACTGGCCATTTTTGGCTGCACGAGCGAGCGGCGAGCGGCGGACAGCGAGCGAAGCGAGAGGCAGCACCGTCCCTGCTATACGAAAGCCCCATCCAGCCCTGTGCCACCCGGGGGGTTCCAGGGTGCTGAGATGGCTGACGTTTTGCTCCGCTCTCGACGGTCACCGCGCAATGCAAGAACAGGCCAAAAACTGGCCAAAACGGCCCAAAAACGGGCCAAAACTGGCCATTTTTGGCTGCACGAGCGAGCGGCGAGCGGCGGACAGCGAGCGAAGCGAGAGGCAGCACCGTCCCTGCTATACGAAAGCCCCATCCAGCCCTGTGCCACCCGGGGGGTTCCAGGGTGCTGAGATGGCTGACGTTTTGCTCCGCTCTCGACGGTCACCGCGCAATGCAAGAACAGGCCAAAAACTGGCCAAAACGGCCCAAAAACGGGCCAAAACTGGCCATTTTTGGCTGCACGAGCGAGCGGCGAGCGGCGGACAGCGAGCGAAGCGAGAGGCAGCACCGTCCCTGCTATACGAAAGCCCCATCCAGCCCTGTGCCACCCGGGGGGTTCCAGGGTGCTGAGATGGCTGACGTTTTGCTCCGCTCTCGACGGTCACCGCGCAATGCAAGAACAGGCCAAAAACTGGCCAAAACGGCCCAAAAACGGGCCAAAACTGGCCATTTTTGGCTGCGCGAGCGAGCGGCGAGCGGCGGACAGCGAGCGAAGCGAGAGGCAGCACCGTCCCTGCTATATACGAAAGCCCCATCCAGCCCTGTGCCACCCGGGGGGTTCCAGGGTGCTGAGATGGCTGACGTTTTGCTCCGCTCACGACGGTCACCGCACCACGCAAGAACGGACCATAAACAGGCCAAAACAGCCCAAAAACGGGCCAAAACTGGTCATTTTTGGCTGCGCGAGCGAGCGGCGAGCGGCGAACAGCGAGCGAAGCGTGAGGCAGCACCGTCCCTGCTATACGAAAGCCCCATCCAGCCCTGTGCCACCCGGGGGGTTCCAGGGTGCTGAGATGGCTGACGTTTTGCTCCGCTCACGACGGTCACCGCGCCATGCAAGAACGGACCAAAAACAGGCCAAAACAGCCCAAAAACGGGCCAAAACTGGCCATTTTTGGCTGAGCGAGCGAGCGGTGAGCGGCGAACAGCGAGCGAAGCGAGAGGCAGCACCGTCCCTGCTATACGAAAGCCCCATCCAGCCCTGTGCCACCCGGGGGGTTCCAGGGTGCTGAGATGGCTGACGTTTTGCTCCGCTCACGACGGTCGCCGTGCCACGCAAGAACGGACCAAAAACAGGCCAAAACAGCCCAAAAACGGGCCAAAACTGGCCATTTTAGGTTGCGCGAGCGAGCGGCGAGCGGCGAACAGCGAGCGAAGCGTGAGGCAGCACCGTCCCTGCTATACGAAAGCCCCATCCAGCCCTGTGCCACCCGGGGGGTTCCAAGGTGCTGAGATGGCTGACGTTTTGCTCCGCTCACGACGGTCACCGCGCCACGCCAGAACAGACCAAAAACAGGCCAAAACAGCCCAAAAACGGGCCAAAACTGGCCATTTTTGGCTGCGCGAGCGAGCGGCGAGCGGCGAA
>NW_027021339.1:925632-930632 GCF_036884655.1 Musa acuminata AAA Group | reverse complement strand
GCCAAAACGGCCCAAAAACGGGCCAAAACTGGCCATTTTTGGCTGCGCGAGCGAGCGGCGAGCGGCGGACAGCGAGCGAAGCGAGAGGCAGCACCGTCCCTGCTATACGAAAGCCCCATCCAGCCCTGTGCCACCCGGGGGGTTCCAGGGTGCTGAGATGGCTGACGTTTTGCTCCGCTCTCGACGGTCACCGCGCAACGCAAGAACAGGCCAAAAACTGGCCAAAACGGCCCAAAAACGGGCCAAAACTGGCCATTTTTGGCTGCGCGAGCGAGCGGCGAGCGGCGGACAGCGAGCGAAGCGAGAGGCAGCACCGTCCCTGCTATACGAAAGCCCCATCCAGCCCTGTGCCACCCGGGGGGTTCCAGGGTGCTGAGATGGCTGACGTTTTGCTCCGCTCTCGACGGTCACCGCGCAACGCAAGAACAGGCCAAAAACTGGCCAAAACGGCCCAAAAACGGGCCAAAACTGGCCATTTTTGGCTGCGCGAGCGAGCGGCGAGCGGCGGACAGCGAGCGAAGCGAGAGGCAGCACCGTCCCTGCTATACGAAAGCCCCATCCAGCCCTGTGCCACCCGGGGGGTTCCAGGGTGCTGAGATGGCTGACATTTTGCTCCGCTCACGACGGTCGCCGCGGCACACAAGAACAGCCCAAAAACAGGCCAAAACAGCCCAAAAACGGGCCAAAACTGGCCATTTTTGGCTGCGCGAGCGAGCAGCAAGCGGCGGACAGCGAGCGAAGCGAGAGGCAGCACCGTCCCTGCTATACGAAAGCCCCATCCAGCCCTGTGCCACCCGGGGGGTTCCAGGGTGCTGAGATGGCTGACGTTTTGCTCCGCTCACGACGGTCGCCGCGGCACGCAAGAACAGGCCAAAAACTGGCCAAAACAGCCCAAAAACGGGCCAAAACTGGCCATTTTTTGCTGCGCGAGCGAGCGGAGAGCGGCGAACAGCGAGCGAAGCGCGAGGCAGCACCGTCCCTGCTATACGAAAGCCCCATCCAGCCCTGTGCCACCCGGGGGGTTCCAGGGTGCTGAGATGGCTGACATTTTGCTCCGCTCACGACGGTCACCGCGCCACACAAGAACAGCCCAAAAACAGGCCAAAACAGCCCAAAAACGGGCCAAAACTGGCCATTTTTGGCTGCGCGAGCGAGCGGCGAGCGGCGAACAGCGAGCGAAGCGAGAGGCAGCACCGTCCCTGCTATACGAAAGCCCCATCCAGCCCTGTGCCACCCGGGGGGTTCCAGGGTGCTGAGATGGCTGACGTTTTGCTCCGCTCACGACGGTCACCGCACCACGCAAGAACAGGCCAAAAACTGGCCAAAACAGCCCAAAAACGGGCCAAAACTGGCCATTTTTGGCTGCGCGAGCGAGCGGCGAGCGGCGAACAGCGAGCGAAGCGAGAGGCAGCACCGTCCCTGCTATACGAAAGCCCCATCCAGCCCTGTGCCACCCGGGGGGTTCCAGGGTGCTGAGATGGCTGACGTTTTGCTCCGCTCTCGACGGTCACCGCGCAATGCAAGAACAGGCCAAAAACTGGCCAAAACGGCCCAAAAACGGGCCAAAACTGGCCATTTTTGGCTGCGCGAGCGGCGAGCGGCGGACAGCGAGCGAAGCGAGAGGCAGCACCGTCCCTGCTATACGAAAGCCCCATCCAGCCCTGTGCCACCCGGGGGGTTCCAGGGTGCTGAGATGGCTGACGTTTTGCTCCGCTCTCGACGGTCACCGCGCAATGCAAGAACAGGCCAAAAACTGGCCAAAACGGCCCAAAAACGGGCCAAAACTGGCCATTTTTGGCTGCGCGAGCGAGCGGCGAGCGGCGGACAGCGAGCGAAGCGAGAGGCAGCACCGTCCCTGCTATACGAAAGCCCCATCCAGCCCTGTGCCACCCGGGGGGTTCCAGGGTGCTGAGATGGCTGACGTTTTGCTCCGCTCTCGACGGTCACCGCGCAATGCAAGAACAGGCCAAAAACTGGCCAAAACGGCCCAAAAACGGGCCAAAACTGGCCATTTTTGGCTGCACGAGCGAGCGGCGAGCGGCGGACAGCGAGCGAAGCGAGAGGCAGCACCGTCCCTGCTATACGAAAGCCCCATCCAGCCCTGTGCCACCCGGGGGGTTCCAGGGTGCTGAGATGGCTGACGTTTTGCTCCGCTCTCGACGGTCACCGCGCAATGCAAGAACAGGCCAAAAACTGGCCAAAACGGCCCAAAAACGGGCCAAAACTGGCCATTTTTGGCTGCACGAGCGAGCGGCGAGCGGCGGACAGCGAGCGAAGCGAGAGGCAGCACCGTCCCTGCTATACGAAAGCCCCATCCAGCCCTGTGCCACCCGGGGGGTTCCAGGGTGCTGAGATGGCTGACGTTTTGCTCCGCTCTCGACGGTCACCGCGCAATGCAAGAACAGGCCAAAAACTGGCCAAAACGGCCCAAAAACGGGCCAAAACTGGCCATTTTTGGCTGCACGAGCGAGCGGCGAGCGGCGGACAGCGAGCGAAGCGAGAGGCAGCACCGTCCCTGCTATACGAAAGCCCCATCCAGCCCTGTGCCACCCGGGGGGTTCCAGGGTGCTGAGATGGCTGACGTTTTGCTCCGCTCTCGACGGTCACCGCGCAATGCAAGAACAGGCCAAAAACTGGCCAAAACGGCCCAAAAACGGGCCAAAACTGGCCATTTTTGGCTGCGCGAGCGAGCGGCGAGCGGCGGACAGCGAGCGAAGCGAGAGGCAGCACCGTCCCTGCTATACGAAAGCCCCATCCAGCCCTGTGCCACCCGGGGGGTTCCAGGGTGCTGAGATGGCTGACGTTTTGCTCCGCTCTCGACGGTCACCGCGCAATGCAAGAACAGGCCAAAAACTGGCCAAAACGGCCCAAAAACGGGCCAAAACTGGCCATTTTTGGCTGCACGAGCGAGCGGCGAGCGGCGGACAGCGAGCGAAGCGAGAGGCAGCACCGTCCCTGCTATACGAAAGCCCCATCCAGCCCTGTGCCACCCGGGGGGTTCCAGGGTGCTGAGATGGCTGACGTTTTGCTCCGCTCTCGACGGTCACCGCGCAATGCAAGAACAGGCCAAAAACTGGCCAAAACGGCCCAAAAACGGGCCAAAACTGGCCATTTTTGGCTGCACGAGCGAGCGGCGAGCGGCGGACAGCGAGCGAAGCGAGAGGCAGCACCGTCCCTGCTATACGAAAGCCCCATCCAGCCCTGTGCCACCCGGGGGGTTCCAGGGTGCTGAGATGGCTGACGTTTTGCTCCGCTCTCGACGGTCACCGCGCAATGCAAGAACAGGCCAAAAACTGGCCAAAACGGCCCAAAAACGGGCCAAAACTGGCCATTTTTGGCTGCACGAGCGAGCGGCGAGCGGCGGACAGCGAGCGAAGCGAGAGGCAGCACCGTCCCTGCTATACGAAAGCCCCATCCAGCCCTGTGCCACCCGGGGGGTTCCAGGGTGCTGAGATGGCTGACGTTTTGCTCCGCTCTCGACGGTCACCGCGCAATGCAAGAACAGGCCAAAAACTGGCCAAAACGGCCCAAAAACGGGCCAAAACTGGCCATTTTTGGCTGCGCGAGCGAGCGGCGAGCGGCGGACAGCGAGCGAAGCGAGAGGCAGCACCGTCCCTGCTATACGAAAGCCCCATCCAGCCCTGTGCCACCCGGGGGGTTCCAGGGTGCTGAGATGGCTGACGTTTTGCTCCGCTCTCGACGGTCACCGCGCAATGCAAGAACAGGCCAAAAACTGGCCAAAACGGCCCAAAAACGGGCCAAAACTGGCCATTTTTGGCTGCACGAGCGAGCGGCGAGCGGCGGACAGCGAGCGAAGCGAGAGGCAGCACCGTCCCTGCTATACGAAAGCCCCATCCAGCCCTGTGCCACCCGGGGGGTTCCAGGGTGCTGAGATGGCTGACGTTTTGCTCCGCTCTCGACGGTCACCGCGCAATGCAAGAACAGGCCAAAAACTGGCCAAAACGGCCCAAAAACGGGCCAAAACTGGCCATTTTTGGCTGCACGAGCGAGCGGCGAGCGGCGGACAGCGAGCGAAGCGAGAGGCAGCACCGTCCCTGCTATACGAAAGCCCCATCCAGCCCTGTGCCACCCGGGGGGTTCCAGGGTGCTGAGATGGCTGACGTTTTGCTCCGCTCTCGACGGTCACCGCGCAATGCAAGAACAGGCCAAAAACTGGCCAAAACGGCCCAAAAACGGGCCAAAACTGGCCATTTTTGGCTGCACGAGCGAGCGGCGAGCGGCGGACAGCGAGCGAAGCGAGAGGCAGCACCGTCCCTGCTATACGAAAGCCCCATCCAGCCCTGTGCCACCCGGGGGGTTCCAGGGTGCTGAGATGGCTGACGTTTTGCTCCGCTCTCGACGGTCACCGCGCAATGCAAGAACAGGCCAAAAACTGGCCAAAACGGCCCAAAAACGGGCCAAAACTGGCCATTTTTGGCTGCACGAGCGAGCGGCGAGCGGCGGACAGCGAGCGAAGCGAGAGGCAGCACCGTCCCTGCTATACGAAAGCCCCATCCAGCCCTGTGCCACCCGGGGGGTTCCAGGGTGCTGAGATGGCTGACGTTTTGCTCCGCTCTCGACGGTCACCGCGCAATGCAAGAACAGGCCAAAAACTGGCCAAAACGGCCCAAAAACGGGCCAAAACTGGCCATTTTTGGCTGCACGAGCGAGCGGCGAGCGGCGGACAGCGAGCGAAGCGAGAGGCAGCACCGTCCCTGCTATACGAAAGCCCCATCCAGCCCTGTGCCACCCGGGGGGTTCCAGGGTGCTGAGATGGCTGACGTTTTGCTCCGCTCTCGACGGTCACCGCGCAATGCAAGAACAGGCCAAAAACTGGCCAAAACGGCCCAAAAACGGGCCAAAACTGGCCATTTTTGGCTGCACGAGCGAGCGGCGAGCGGCGGACAGCGAGCGAAGCGAGAGGCAGCACCGTCCCTGCTATACGAAAGCCCCATCCAGCCCTGTGCCACCCGGGGGGTTCCAGGGTGCTGAGATGGCTG
>NW_027021339.1:910632-915632 GCF_036884655.1 Musa acuminata AAA Group | reverse complement strand
TCCGCTCACGACGGTCACCGCGCCACACAAGAACAGCCCAAAAACAGGCCAAAACAGCCCAAAAACGGGCCAAAACTGGCCATTTTTGGCTGCGCGAGCGAGCGGCGAGCGGCGAACAGCGAGCGAAGCGAGAGGCAGCACCGTCCCTGCTATACGAAAGCCCCATCCAGCCCTGTGCCACCCGGGGGGTTCCAGGGTGCTGAGATGGCTGACGTTTTGCTCCGCTCACGACGGTCACCGCACCACGCAAGAACAGGCCAAAAACTGGCCAAAACAGCCCAAAAACGGGCCAAAACTGGCCATTTTTGGCTGCGCGAGCGAGCGGCGAGCGGCGAACAGCGAGCGAAGCGAGAGGCAGCACCGTCCCTGCTATACGAAAGCCCCATCCAGCCCTGTGCCACCCGGGGGGTTCCAGGGTGCTGAGATGGCTGACGTTTTGCTCCGCTCTCGACGGTCACCGCGCAATGCAAGAACAGGCCAAAAACTGGCCAAAACGGCCCAAAAACGGGCCAAAACTGGCCATTTTTGGCTGCGCGAGCGGCGAGCGGCGGACAGCGAGCGAAGCGAGAGGCAGCACCGTCCCTGCTATACGAAAGCCCCATCCAGCCCTGTGCCACCCGGGGGGTTCCAGGGTGCTGAGATGGCTGACGTTTTGCTCCGCTCTCGACGGTCACCGCGCAATGCAAGAACAGGCCAAAAACTGGCCAAAACGGCCCAAAAACGGGCCAAAACTGGCCATTTTTGGCTGCGCGAGCGAGCGGCGAGCGGCGGACAGCGAGCGAAGCGAGAGGCAGCACCGTCCCTGCTATACGAAAGCCCCATCCAGCCCTGTGCCACCCGGGGGGTTCCAGGGTGCTGAGATGGCTGACGTTTTGCTCCGCTCTCGACGGTCACCGCGCAATGCAAGAACAGGCCAAAAACTGGCCAAAACGGCCCAAAAACGGGCCAAAACTGGCCATTTTTGGCTGCACGAGCGAGCGGCGAGCGGCGGACAGCGAGCGAAGCGAGAGGCAGCACCGTCCCTGCTATACGAAAGCCCCATCCAGCCCTGTGCCACCCGGGGGGTTCCAGGGTGCTGAGATGGCTGACGTTTTGCTCCGCTCTCGACGGTCACCGCGCAATGCAAGAACAGGCCAAAAACTGGCCAAAACGGCCCAAAAACGGGCCAAAACTGGCCATTTTTGGCTGCACGAGCGAGCGGCGAGCGGCGGACAGCGAGCGAAGCGAGAGGCAGCACCGTCCCTGCTATACGAAAGCCCCATCCAGCCCTGTGCCACCCGGGGGGTTCCAGGGTGCTGAGATGGCTGACGTTTTGCTCCGCTCTCGACGGTCACCGCGCAATGCAAGAACAGGCCAAAAACTGGCCAAAACGGCCCAAAAACGGGCCAAAACTGGCCATTTTTGGCTGCACGAGCGAGCGGCGAGCGGCGGACAGCGAGCGAAGCGAGAGGCAGCACCGTCCCTGCTATACGAAAGCCCCATCCAGCCCTGTGCCACCCGGGGGGTTCCAGGGTGCTGAGATGGCTGACGTTTTGCTCCGCTCTCGACGGTCACCGCGCAATGCAAGAACAGGCCAAAAACTGGCCAAAACGGCCCAAAAACGGGCCAAAACTGGCCATTTTTGGCTGCGCGAGCGAGCGGCGAGCGGCGGACAGCGAGCGAAGCGAGAGGCAGCACCGTCCCTGCTATACGAAAGCCCCATCCAGCCCTGTGCCACCCGGGGGGTTCCAGGGTGCTGAGATGGCTGACGTTTTGCTCCGCTCTCGACGGTCACCGCGCAATGCAAGAACAGGCCAAAAACTGGCCAAAACGGCCCAAAAACGGGCCAAAACTGGCCATTTTTGGCTGCACGAGCGAGCGGCGAGCGGCGGACAGCGAGCGAAGCGAGAGGCAGCACCGTCCCTGCTATACGAAAGCCCCATCCAGCCCTGTGCCACCCGGGGGGTTCCAGGGTGCTGAGATGGCTGACGTTTTGCTCCGCTCTCGACGGTCACCGCGCAATGCAAGAACAGGCCAAAAACTGGCCAAAACGGCCCAAAAACGGGCCAAAACTGGCCATTTTTGGCTGCACGAGCGAGCGGCGAGCGGCGGACAGCGAGCGAAGCGAGAGGCAGCACCGTCCCTGCTATACGAAAGCCCCATCCAGCCCTGTGCCACCCGGGGGGTTCCAGGGTGCTGAGATGGCTGACGTTTTGCTCCGCTCTCGACGGTCACCGCGCAATGCAAGAACAGGCCAAAAACTGGCCAAAACGGCCCAAAAACGGGCCAAAACTGGCCATTTTTGGCTGCACGAGCGAGCGGCGAGCGGCGGACAGCGAGCGAAGCGAGAGGCAGCACCGTCCCTGCTATACGAAAGCCCCATCCAGCCCTGTGCCACCCGGGGGGTTCCAGGGTGCTGAGATGGCTGACGTTTTGCTCCGCTCTCGACGGTCACCGCGCAATGCAAGAACAGGCCAAAAACTGGCCAAAACGGCCCAAAAACGGGCCAAAACTGGCCATTTTTGGCTGCGCGAGCGAGCGGCGAGCGGCGGACAGCGAGCGAAGCGAGAGGCAGCACCGTCCCTGCTATACGAAAGCCCCATCCAGCCCTGTGCCACCCGGGGGGTTCCAGGGTGCTGAGATGGCTGACGTTTTGCTCCGCTCTCGACGGTCACCGCGCAATGCAAGAACAGGCCAAAAACTGGCCAAAACGGCCCAAAAACGGGCCAAAACTGGCCATTTTTGGCTGCACGAGCGAGCGGCGAGCGGCGGACAGCGAGCGAAGCGAGAGGCAGCACCGTCCCTGCTATACGAAAGCCCCATCCAGCCCTGTGCCACCCGGGGGGTTCCAGGGTGCTGAGATGGCTGACGTTTTGCTCCGCTCTCGACGGTCACCGCGCAATGCAAGAACAGGCCAAAAACTGGCCAAAACGGCCCAAAAACGGGCCAAAACTGGCCATTTTTGGCTGCACGAGCGAGCGGCGAGCGGCGGACAGCGAGCGAAGCGAGAGGCAGCACCGTCCCTGCTATACGAAAGCCCCATCCAGCCCTGTGCCACCCGGGGGGTTCCAGGGTGCTGAGATGGCTGACGTTTTGCTCCGCTCTCGACGGTCACCGCGCAATGCAAGAACAGGCCAAAAACTGGCCAAAACGGCCCAAAAACGGGCCAAAACTGGCCATTTTTGGCTGCACGAGCGAGCGGCGAGCGGCGGACAGCGAGCGAAGCGAGAGGCAGCACCGTCCCTGCTATACGAAAGCCCCATCCAGCCCTGTGCCACCCGGGGGGTTCCAGGGTGCTGAGATGGCTGACGTTTTGCTCCGCTCTCGACGGTCACCGCGCAATGCAAGAACAGGCCAAAAACTGGCCAAAACGGCCCAAAAACGGGCCAAAACTGGCCATTTTTGGCTGCACGAGCGAGCGGCGAGCGGCGGACAGCGAGCGAAGCGAGAGGCAGCACCGTCCCTGCTATACGAAAGCCCCATCCAGCCCTGTGCCACCCGGGGGGTTCCAGGGTGCTGAGATGGCTGACGTTTTGCTCCGCTCTCGACGGTCACCGCGCAATGCAAGAACAGGCCAAAAACTGGCCAAAACGGCCCAAAAACGGGCCAAAACTGGCCATTTTTGGCTGCACGAGCGAGCGGCGAGCGGCGGACAGCGAGCGAAGCGAGAGGCAGCACCGTCCCTGCTATACGAAAGCCCCATCCAGCCCTGTGCCACCCGGGGGGTTCCAGGGTGCTGAGATGGCTGACGTTTTGCTCCGCTCTCGACGGTCACCGCGCAATGCAAGAACAGGCCAAAAACTGGCCAAAACGGCCCAAAAACGGGCCAAAACTGGCCATTTTTGGCTGCACGAGCGAGCGGCGAGCGGCGGACAGCGAGCGAAGCGAGAGGCAGCACCGTCCCTGCTATACGAAAGCCCCATCCAGCCCTGTGCCACCCGGGGGGTTCCAGGGTGCTGAGATGGCTGACGTTTTGCTCCGCTCTCGACGGTCACCGCGCAATGCAAGAACAGGCCAAAAACTGGCCAAAACGGCCCAAAAACGGGCCAAAACTGGCCATTTTTGGCTGCACGAGCGAGCGGCGAGCGGCGGACAGCGAGCGAAGCGAGAGGCAGCACCGTCCCTGCTATACGAAAGCCCCATCCAGCCCTGTGCCACCCGGGGGGTTCCAGGGTGCTGAGATGGCTGACGTTTTGCTCCGCTCTCGACGGTCACCGCGCAATGCAAGAACAGGCCAAAAACTGGCCAAAACGGCCCAAAAACGGGCCAAAACTGGCCATTTTTGGCTGCACGAGCGAGCGGCGAGCGGCGGACAGCGAGCGAAGCGAGAGGCAGCACCGTCCCTGCTATACGAAAGCCCCATCCAGCCCTGTGCCACCCGGGGGGTTCCAGGGTGCTGAGATGGCTGACGTTTTGCTCCGCTCTCGACGGTCACCGCGCAATGCAAGAACAGGCCAAAAACTGGCCAAAACGGCCCAAAAACGGGCCAAAACTGGCCATTTTTGGCTGCGCGAGCGAGCGGCGAGCGGCGGACAGCGAGCGAAGCGAGAGGCAGCACCGTCCCTGCTATATACGAAAGCCCCATCCAGCCCTGTGCCACCCGGGGGGTTCCAGGGTGCTGAGATGGCTGACGTTTTGCTCCGCTCACGACGGTCACCGCACCACGCAAGAACGGACCATAAACAGGCCAAAACAGCCCAAAAACGGGCCAAAACTGGTCATTTTTGGCTGCGCGAGCGAGCGGCGAGCGGCGAACAGCGAGCGAAGCGTGAGGCAGCACCGTCCCTGCTATACGAAAGCCCCATCCAGCCCTGTGCCACCCGGGGGGTTCCAGGGTGCTGAGATGGCTGACGTTTTGCTCCGCTCACGACGGTCACCGCGCCATGCAAGAACGGACCAAAAACAGGCCAAAACAGCCCAAAAACGGGCCAAAACTGGCCATTTTTGGCTGAGCGAGCGAGCGGTGAGCGGCGAACAGCGAGCGAAGCGAGAGGCAGCACCGTCCCTGCTATACGAAAGCC
>NW_027021339.1:898132-900632 GCF_036884655.1 Musa acuminata AAA Group | reverse complement strand
CCACCCGGGGGGTTCCAGGGTGCTGAGATGGCTGACGTTTTGCTCCGCTCTCGACGGTCACCGCGCAATGCAAGAACAGGCCAAAAACTGGCCAAAACGGCCCAAAAACGGGCCAAAACTGGCCATTTTTGGCTGCACGAGCGAGCGGCGAGCGGCGGACAGCGAGCGAAGCGAGAGGCAGCACCGTCCCTGCTATACGAAAGCCCCATCCAGCCCTGTGCCACCCGGGGGGTTCCAGGGTGCTGAGATGGCTGACGTTTTGCTCCGCTCTCGACGGTCACCGCGCAATGCAAGAACAGGCCAAAAACTGGCCAAAACGGCCCAAAAACGGGCCAAAACTGGCCATTTTTGGCTGCACGAGCGAGCGGCGAGCGGCGGACAGCGAGCGAAGCGAGAGGCAGCACCGTCCCTGCTATACGAAAGCCCCATCCAGCCCTGTGCCACCCGGGGGGTTCCAGGGTGCTGAGATGGCTGACGTTTTGCTCCGCTCTCGACGGTCACCGCGCAATGCAAGAACAGGCCAAAAACTGGCCAAAACGGCCCAAAAACGGGCCAAAACTGGCCATTTTTGGCTGCGCGAGCGAGCGGCGAGCGGCGGACAGCGAGCGAAGCGAGAGGCAGCACCGTCCCTGCTATACGAAAGCCCCATCCAGCCCTGTGCCACCCGGGGGGTTCCAGGGTGCTGAGATGGCTGACGTTTTGCTCCGCTCTCGACGGTCACCGCGCAATGCAAGAACAGGCCAAAAACTGGCCAAAACGGCCCAAAAACGGGCCAAAACTGGCCATTTTTGGCTGCACGAGCGAGCGGCGAGCGGCGGACAGCGAGCGAAGCGAGAGGCAGCACCGTCCCTGCTATACGAAAGCCCCATCCAGCCCTGTGCCACCCGGGGGGTTCCAGGGTGCTGAGATGGCTGACGTTTTGCTCCGCTCTCGACGGTCACCGCGCAATGCAAGAACAGGCCAAAAACTGGCCAAAACGGCCCAAAAACGGGCCAAAACTGGCCATTTTTGGCTGCACGAGCGAGCGGCGAGCGGCAGACAGCGAGCGAAGCGAGAGGCAGCACCGTCCCTGCTATACGAAAGCCCCATCCAGCCCTGTGCCACCCGGGGGGTTCCAGGGTGCTGAGATGGCTGACGTTTTGCTCCGCTCTCGACGGTCACCGCGCAATGCAAGAACAGGCCAAAAACTGGCCAAAACGGCCCAAAAACGGGCCAAAACTGGCCATTTTTGGCTGCACGAGCGAGCGGCGAGCGGCGGACAGCGAGCGAAGCGAGAGGCAGCACCGTCCCTGCTATACGAAAGCCCCATCCAGCCCTGTGCCACCCGGGGGGTTCCAGGGTGCTGAGATGGCTGACGTTTTGCTCCGCTCTCGACGGTCACCGCGCAATGCAAGAACAGGCCAAAAACTGGCCAAAACGGCCCAAAAACGGGCCAAAACTGGCCATTTTTGGCTGCGCGAGCGAGCGGCGAGCGGCGGACAGCGAGCGAAGCGAGAGGCAGCACCGTCCCTGCTATACGAAAGCCCCATCCAGCCCTGTGCCACCCGGGGGGTTCCAGGGTGCTGAGATGGCTGACGTTTTGCTCCGCTCTCGACGGTCACCGCGCAATGCAAGAACAGGCCAAAAACTGGCCAAAACGGCCCAAAAACGGGCCAAAACTGGCCATTTTTGGCTGCACGAGCGAGCGGCGAGCGGCGGACAGCGAGCGAAGCGAGAGGCAGCACCGTCCCTGCTATACGAAAGCCCCATCCAGCCCTGTGCCACCCGGGGGGTTCCAGGGTGCTGAGATGGCTGACGTTTTGCTCCGCTCTCGACGGTCACCGCGCAATGCAAGAACAGGCCAAAAACTGGCCAAAACGGCCCAAAAACGGGCCAAAACTGGCCATTTTTGGCTGCACGAGCGAGCGGCGAGCGGCGGACAGCGAGCGAAGCGAGAGGCAGCACCGTCCCTGCTATACGAAAGCCCCATCCAGCCCTGTGCCACCCGGGGGGTTCCAGGGTGCTGAGATGGCTGACGTTTTGCTCCGCTCTCGACGGTCACCGCGCAATGCAAGAACAGGCCAAAAACTGGCCAAAACGGCCCAAAAACGGGCCAAAACTGGCCATTTTTGGCTGCACGAGCGAGCGGCGAGCGGCGGACAGCGAGCGAAGCGAGAGGCAGCACCGTCCCTGCTATACGAAAGCCCCATCCAGCCCTGTGCCACCCGGGGGGTTCCAGGGTGCTGAGATGGCTGACGTTTTGCTCCGCTCTCGACGGTCACCGCGCAATGCAAGAACAGGCCAAAAACTGGCCAAAACGGCCCAAAAACGGGCCAAAACTGGCCATTTTTGGCTGCACGAGCGAGCGGCGAGCGGCGGACAGCGAGCGAAGCGAGAGGCAGCACCGTCCCTGCTATACGAAAGCCCCATCCAGCCCTGTGCCACCCGGGGGGTTCCAGGGTGCTGAGATGGCTGACGTTTTGCTCCGCTCTCGACGGTCACCGCGCAATGCAAGAACAGG
>NW_027021339.1:883132-888132 GCF_036884655.1 Musa acuminata AAA Group | reverse complement strand
GGCCAAAACAGCCCAAAAACGGGCCAAAACTGGCCATTTTTGGCTGCGCGAGCGAGCAGCGAGCGGCGGACAGCGAGCGAAGCGAGAGGCAGCACCGTCCCTGCTATACGAAAGCCCCATCCAGCCCTGTGCCACCCGGGGGGTTCCAGGGTGCTGAGATGGCTGACGTTTTGCTCCGCTCACGACGGTCGCCGCGGCACGCAAGAACAGGCCAAAAACTGGCCAAAACAGCCCAAAAACGGGCCAAAACTGGCCATTTTTTGCTGCGCGAGCGAGCGGAGAGCGGCGAACAGCGAGCGAAGCGCGAGGCAGCACCGTCCCTGCTATACGAAAGCCCCATCCAGCCCTGTGCCACCCGGGGGGTTCCAGGGTGCTGAGATGGCTGACATTTTGCTCCGCTGACGACGGTCACCGCGCCACACAAGAACAGCCCAAAAACAGGCCAAAACAGCCCAAAAACGGGCCAAAACTGGCCATTTTTGGCTGCGCGAGCGAGCGGCGAGCGGCGAACAGCGAGCGAAGCGAGAGGCAGCACCGTCCCTGCTATACGAAAGCCCCATCCAGCCCTGTGCCACCCGGGGGGTTCCAGGGTGCTGAGATGGCTGACGTTTTGCTCCGCTCACGACGGTCACCGCACCACGCAAGAACAGGCCAAAAACTGGCCAAAACAGCCCAAAAACGGGCCAAAACTGGCCATTTTTGGCTGCGCGAGCGAGCGGCGAGCGGCGAACAGCGAGCGAAGCGAGAGGCAGCACCGTCCCTGCTATACGAAAGCCCCATCCAGCCCTGTGCCACCCGGGGGGTTCCAGGGTGCTGAGATGGCTGACGTTTTGCTCCGCTCTCGACGGTCACCGCGCAATGCAAGAACAGGCCAAAAACTGGCCAAAACGGCCCAAAAACGGGCCAAAACTGGCCATTTTTGGCTGCGCGAGCGGCGAGCGGCGGACAGCGAGCGAAGCGAGAGGCAGCACCGTCCCTGCTATACGAAAGCCCCATCCAGCCCTGTGCCACCCGGGGGGTTCCAGGGTGCTGAGATGGCTGACGTTTTGCTCCGCTCTCGACGGTCACCGCGCAATGCAAGAACAGGCCAAAAACTGGCCAAAACGGCCCAAAAACGGGCCAAAACTGGCCATTTTTGGCTGCGCGAGCGAGCGGCGAGCGGCGGACAGCGAGCGAAGCGAGAGGCAGCACCGTCCCTGCTATACGAAAGCCCCATCCAGCCCTGTGCCACCCGGGGGGTTCCAGGGTGCTGAGATGGCTGACGTTTTGCTCCGCTCTCGACGGTCACCGCGCAATGCAAGAACAGGCCAAAAACTGGCCAAAACGGCCCAAAAACGGGCCAAAACTGGCCATTTTTGGCTGCACGAGCGAGCGGCGAGCGGCGGACAGCGAGCGAAGCGAGAGGCAGCACCGTCCCTGCTATACGAAAGCCCCATCCAGCCCTGTGCCACCCGGGGGGTTCCAGGGTGCTGAGATGGCTGACGTTTTGCTCCGCTCTCGACGGTCACCGCGCAATGCAAGAACAGGCCAAAAACTGGCCAAAACGGCCCAAAAACGGGCCAAAACTGGCCATTTTTGGCTGCACGAGCGAGCGGCGAGCGGCGGACAGCGAGCGAAGCGAGAGGCAGCACCGTCCCTGCTATACGAAAGCCCCATCCAGCCCTGTGCCACCCGGGGGGTTCCAGGGTGCTGAGATGGCTGACGTTTTGCTCCGCTCTCGACGGTCACCGCGCAATGCAAGAACAGGCCAAAAACTGGCCAAAACGGCCCAAAAACGGGCCAAAACTGGCCATTTTTGGCTGCACGAGCGAGCGGCGAGCGGCGGACAGCGAGCGAAGCGAGAGGCAGCACCGTCCCTGCTATACGAAAGCCCCATCCAGCCCTGTGCCACCCGGGGGGTTCCAGGGTGCTGAGATGGCTGACGTTTTGCTCCGCTCTCGACGGTCACCGCGCAATGCAAGAACAGGCCAAAAACTGGCCAAAACGGCCCAAAAACGGGCCAAAACTGGCCATTTTTGGCTGCGCGAGCGAGCGGCGAGCGGCGGACAGCGAGCGAAGCGAGAGGCAGCACCGTCCCTGCTATACGAAAGCCCCATCCAGCCCTGTGCCACCCGGGGGGTTCCAGGGTGCTGAGATGGCTGACGTTTTGCTCCGCTCTCGACGGTCACCGCGCAATGCAAGAACAGGCCAAAAACTGGCCAAAACGGCCCAAAAACGGGCCAAAACTGGCCATTTTTGGCTGCACGAGCGAGCGGCGAGCGGCGGACAGCGAGCGAAGCGAGAGGCAGCACCGTCCCTGCTATACGAAAGCCCCATCCAGCCCTGTGCCACCCGGGGGGTTCCAGGGTGCTGAGATGGCTGACGTTTTGCTCCGCTCTCGACGGTCACCGCGCAATGCAAGAACAGGCCAAAAACTGGCCAAAACGGCCCAAAAACGGGCCAAAACTGGCCATTTTTGGCTGCACGAGCGAGCGGCGAGCGGCGGACAGCGAGCGAAGCGAGAGGCAGCACCGTCCCTGCTATACGAAAGCCCCATCCAGCCCTGTGCCACCCGGGGGGTTCCAGGGTGCTGAGATGGCTGACGTTTTGCTCCGCTCTCGACGGTCACCGCGCAATGCAAGAACAGGCCAAAAACTGGCCAAAACGGCCCAAAAACGGGCCAAAACTGGCCATTTTTGGCTGCACGAGCGAGCGGCGAGCGGCGGACAGCGAGCGAAGCGAGAGGCAGCACCGTCCCTGCTATACGAAAGCCCCATCCAGCCCTGTGCCACCCGGGGGGTTCCAGGGTGCTGAGATGGCTGACGTTTTGCTCCGCTCTCGACGGTCACCGCGCAATGCAAGAACAGGCCAAAAACTGGCCAAAACGGCCCAAAAACGGGCCAAAACTGGCCATTTTTGGCTGCGCAAGCGAGCGGCGAGCGGCGGACAGCGAGCGAAGCGAGAGGCAGCACCGTCCCTGCTATACGAAAGCCCCATCCAGCCCTGTGCCACCCGGGGGGTTCCAGGGTGCTGAGATGGCTGACGTTTTGCTCCGCTCTCGACGGTCACCGCGCAATGCAAGAACAGGCCAAAAACTGGCCAAAACGGCCCAAAAACGGGCCAAAACTGGCCATTTTTGGCTGCACGAGCGAGCGGCGAGCGGCGGACAGCGAGCGAAGCGAGAGGCAGCACCGTCCCTGCTATACGAAAGCCCCATCCAGCCCTGTGCCACCCGGGGGGTTCCAGGGTGCTGAGATGGCTGACGTTTTGCTCCGCTCTCGACGGTCACCGCGCAATGCAAGAACAGGCCAAAAACTGGCCAAAACGGCCCAAAAACGGGCCAAAACTGGCCATTTTTGGCTGCACGAGCGAGCGGCGAGCGGCGGACAGCGAGCGAAGCGAGAGGCAGCACCGTCCCTGCTATACGAAAGCCCCATCCAGCCCTGTGCCACCCGGGGGGTTCCAGGGTGCTGAGATGGCTGACGTTTTGCTCCGCTCTCGACGGTCACCGCGCAATGCAAGAACAGGCCAAAAACTGGCCAAAACGGCCCAAAAACGGGCCAAAACTGGCCATTTTTGGCTGCACGAGCGAGCGGCGAGCGGCGGACAGCGAGCGAAGCGAGAGGCAGCACCGTCCCTGCTATACGAAAGCCCCATCCAGCCCTGTGCCACCCGGGGGGTTCCAGGGTGCTGAGATGGCTGACGTTTTGCTCCGCTCTCGACGGTCACCGCGCAATGCAAGAACAGGCCAAAAACTGGCCAAAACGGCCCAAAAACGGGCCAAAACTGGCCATTTTTGGCTGCACGAGCGAGCGGCGAGCGGCGGACAGCGAGCGAAGCGAGAGGCAGCACCGTCCCTGCTATACGAAAGCCCCATCCAGCCCTGTGCCACCCGGGGGGTTCCAGGGTGCTGAGATGGCTGACGTTTTGCTCCGCTCTCGACGGTCACCGCGCAATGCAAGAACAGGCCAAAAACTGGCCAAAACGGCCCAAAAACGGGCCAAAACTGGCCATTTTTGGCTGCACGAGCGAGCGGCGAGCGGCGGACAGCGAGCGAAGCGAGAGGCAGCACCGTCCCTGCTATACGAAAGCCCCATCCAGCCCTGTGCCACCCGGGGGGTTCCAGGGTGCTGAGATGGCTGACGTTTTGCTCCGCTCTCGACGGTCACCGCGCAATGCAAGAACAGGCCAAAAACTGGCCAAAACGGCCCAAAAACGGGCCAAAACTGGCCATTTTTGGCTGCACGAGCGAGCGGCGAGCGGCGGACAGCGAGCGAAGCGAGAGGCAGCACCGTCCCTGCTATACGAAAGCCCCATCCAGCCCTGTGCCACCCGGGGGGTTCCAGGGTGCTGAGATGGCTGACGTTTTGCTCCGCTCTCGACGGTCACCGCGCAATGCAAGAACAGGCCAAAAACTGGCCAAAACGGCCCAAAAACGGGCCAAAACTGGCCATTTTTGGCTGCACGAGCGAGCGGCGAGCGGCGGACAGCGAGCGAAGCGAGAGGCAGCACCGTCCCTGCTATACGAAAGCCCCATCCAGCCCTGTGCCACCCGGGGGGTTCCAGGGTGCTGAGATGGCTGACGTTTTGCTCCGCTCTCGACGGTCACCGCGCAATGCAAGAACAGGCCAAAAACTGGCCAAAACGGCCCAAAAACGGGCCAAAACTGGCCATTTTTGGCTGCACGAGCGAGCGGCGAGCGGCGGACAGCGAGCGAAGCGAGAGGCAGCACCGTCCCTGCTATACGAAAGCCCCATCCAGCCCTGTGCCACCCGGGGGGTTCCAGGGTGCTGAGATGGCTGACGTTTTGCTCCGCTCTCGACGGTCACCGCGCAATGCAAGAACAGGCCAAAAACTGGCCAAAACGGCCCAAAAACGGGCCAAAACTGGCCATTTTTGGCTGCGCGAGCGAGCGGCGAGCGGCGGACAGCGAGCGAAGCGAGAGGCAGCACCGTCCCTGCTATATACGAAAGCCCCATCCAGCCCTGTGCCACCCGGGGGGTTCCAGGGTGCTGAGATGG
>NW_027021339.1:859794-864794 GCF_036884655.1 Musa acuminata AAA Group | reverse complement strand
ACGGCCCAAAAACGGGACAAAACTGGCCATTTTTGGCTGCGCGAGCGAGCGGCGAGCGGCGGACAGCGAGCTAAGCGAGAGGCAGCACCGTCCCTGCTATACGAAAGCCCCATCCAGCCCTGTGCCACCCGGGGGGTTCCAGGGTGCTGAGATGGCTGACATTTTGCTCCGCTCACGACGGTCACCGCGCGACGCAAGAACAGCCCAAAAACAGGCCAAAACGGCCCAAAAACGGGCCAAAACTGGCCATTTTTGGCTGCGCGAGCGAGCAGCGAGCGGCGGACAGCGAGCGAAGCGAGAGGCATCACCGTCCCTGCTATACGAAAGCCCCATCCAGCCCTGTGCCACCCTGTAACGGACAAACTTCTAAACAAAATGTTGGATGTAATGCTTATGTCTGTCCGTTGTCTTTTGGCATGTTCATGCCTTGTACAGAATGTAAAGGGGCGGCCGAAGGCTTAATAGTCCCATTTTAGTTGGGTTGGTGGCCTCTTTAGGCTTGTAAATAAAGGTTGTGTCATGTGGACACGTTCGAGAGCTTCTCGGTCTGTAATGGACCATTTTACCCTTTGTTGTGCCACTATTCAGAGCTTGTAAAGTCTGTTTGTAATTTGCATTGTCTATGAAGTGTTTTTCGGACATGTTTGCTTGTGGATCCCGATTGAGGCGTTCTCTTTAACCCGTTCTCTCTTTTGTTGGTCCTAAGGGACAATGGGAGGCTTCGGGGAGGCTGACCTTTGCGGACGGACGCGCGAGGGTGCCGCACGCCTTAGGCAAAACCAGCTAAGGTCGTGACAGTGTGGTATCAGAGCCGGACAAGCACTCATAGAAACACTTGACATGCAAACGTGGGGGACCTAGCGGGGCTGCGTTGAGGGCAGTCAGCACACGCGCGACCGTTTGAGGGAAAACGGGCATGGAGATGTAGGGAAAAGAGTCGCTCAGAGGAGCGGGCATCTGAGATTGGCATTCAGAGGAATGGCCAACCCTTCGCGCAAGAGGCACCACGAGAACAGGCAAGCTTGGAAGAATTTGGAGCGCACAAAGGTTGGGATGGCTGAGTTTGAGCTACGGCTCAACGTTGACAACTTTACTTGATGGTGCTCAAGGCAAGCGAGGCGCTTGGCAAAGGACGAGACCATGCAAAGTGGAATGAGTTGCTCAGCGACCGAAAGAGTTGTGCAAAGCTCACAGAGGTGAGGGGAATTGCTAACTCGAAGAATTCGGTACTCATGCATGGGCTTGTATGCGGACGATGGATTGTTCGTGGCCATCCCAAGGCGGTCGAGACTCGGCGCCATGGAGCATTGAAACTTTCTCTTCGACATGCGAAGGATACGTCCGGAGGAGGCTGAAGTGTGCAACGAGTTCAGCATGTTGCTAGGCCTTGAGGGGTGCAGCGGTGGCTGTATTGACGTGGAGGCGCAATCTAGCAAGTGCGTTTGCAAGAGGCAGAACAATGCACAGTTTGTTCAGCAGATCGGAGTAGTCCAAGGGGATGGTGGTCTCCGAAACGAAGAGAGATGTTGCTCCAACGGGACAGTTATCCAGGAGGGATAAGTCTCAGCTCTCCAGAGGGAGAATCATGTGAGACGGACTTCACATGTTGAGGAGGAGTACCTCACAAACAACAACTCCACGAAGCTCGATGGACTGAGCAAGCGGCGAGGAGTCGTCGCATGATCTCGCTTGAGAGAATGCATTGGTGGATGCATTGCGAGATCAAGTGGGGGAGCGACCCAAAGCAACTCAAATGGAGGCACACTTGGAGTCGATATGGAGATCGGACTCAAGGGAGGGCTGACCCGTGGAATGGTGGGCGCGACGGCCACCATCGACTCAATGCAAAAACGAGGAGCGGAGCAACTTGGGTGTAACTTGGCGAAGTACCCAAGCCGCATGAAGGGAGCCAGCATAGAAGTTGGAACATGGAGCAGAGGCACAGCGCTTTCCCTAGACAGAGGTCAAGGACATGAACTCTTGTAGAGGCAGGAGTAGAATCATGCTGTTCCCTGGGTCCTTCATTCTGACAGAGCGGACTCATCTTGCATGGTGCCAAAGACGAAGGGAGCTTCGGGGCACATGCACCTTATCTCGGAGGAGCATTCGATGGAGGAACTAAGGCGACTCAATTTGCGGAGGCGAAGTTGGGTACAGAAGGCCTTAGCACGGGGCAAGAGGACGCAGAGGCAGGTACTCTTGAAGAATATGCCACAGTGTTGCCATTCGAGTTGCTATGAAGGAAGCAGTGCGTAGTGGAGATTGTGCTGGTAGGGGCAGAGGCCCAGGATCCAGACAATGGTGCACAAATTACAGCGAAGTCGGTGGACTTCGGGAGCTACTAGGCGACGGACTGTCCTAGAGCGGTGCTTCATCTAGGTGTGACCCAAGAGTGGGTGGATGAAGGTCGATTGCCAAAGGAGCGAACAAAATCGAAGGTGAAGGAGACCCTGCGATGTATTGGCAGAGGCCACACATGGAGGGTTCACAATTCGAGTTTATTCCACAAGGATCAGAATGCAATGGAGATGTCACCAGGAGGCGACATGGTGCAGCGGATCGTGGTGGAACAGTTCGTGGCAATGCGACACACACGACAATGTCCCGTGAGGGATGAGATCATATGGAGGTATGATCGGGAGCTACTGGGAGCTCCGCTTTGGTGAACAACACGACGGCAAGAAGGGCTATGGATTCAAGGAGTGAAGGCCATGGTACCGCAGAGGCGGGTCTTCCGGGCGTGCACCGAATTTTGCATCGGATGAAAACCTTGGTCATCAGCATATGGGGGCTGGGTTCCACCAAGGGAAAAGTTCGAATGCAAGTACCAGTGAGTCCCATGAGAGGGACTTGATCATGCAGAGGTATGATCGAAGCAGCTGGAGAGTTGGACTGCTCCAGAACTCATATTCGCTTAAGGGAGCCCGACAAGTCAGAGGACAAGGTCGAGTAAGCGAACGTTGCTACCAAGGAAGCTAAGGAGAACAGAATCGGTGCAAACCCTACAATGTGATGGCAGAGGCCATGCATGGGAGTTGCAGTCTGTCTTTCCATCGACCAAACAGACTGCTTGGAGAACACAGAGGTGTTGAAGCAGGAGGTCGAAAGGGGCGAGGAAGCGACGATGAGTCCAGAGGGACTTAGCTACCCAAAATCAAGCATCAGTTAGAATGGAGGTGGACTCAGAGGAGTGCCACGGAGACATCTCTACTGATTGTGAAGGAAAGGGATACAGAGGCGAAGCGACGGATAGTAGGGCCATGGGCATGGCAGCGCCATGGTACCGCAGAGGCGGGACTTCCGTGCAAGTCATTGATCCCTTGCTCTCACGGAGGGAGAGCGCTTGGTCGTGAAAGGGGCCGAGGAGGTGGAGCATGCAGAGGCAATCTCCAAGTACCGAGACAAGGCTGAAGGGCAGAGGCCAAGAAACTTCGTAAGACCGGTGTCAACAAGTTTCTCATCAAGATAGCCGTAAGTGAAGGACTTCGGGTCATGCAAGAGTGCACGACCAAGGAACGAAGCAGGCAGTACGTGGTGCTGTACCTTTGCTACTCAGTGGAGTAGGCGGCAGGGTTGATGGAGAAGACGGTACAATCCCAGAGGCGACCTCATCTATCAGAGAATTACTCCAAGTTGGGGTGAAAACTTCCTGCATTCCAGAAGTTCAATGGCATTGAGAAGGTGAATCACAGTAGCTAACTCAACGCAAGGAGTGCAAACACTTCAAGTGCTTCAGAAGTGTGAGCAAAGAGCAGGCGAAGGCCAGTAACCAGCTCGATGCATGAAGTACAACCTCGAGGAGGCGGGCGAAGTCAAGTAACCTTTGCCTTCTCAACTCTTAAGAGAATGGGCGAAACCGAGTACCCCAGTTCTCTTATCTATCCAGCAGAGGAGCTCTGCACAAGTTCAAAGACCCTTCGAAGATAATGGAAGACAATAGTTGTCAAAATCCTCACCAACGGTGATCAGTGCTACTGAGAGTAGATTGTCCGCTTCATTTCCCAACGAAATGCCAATCGAAAGCGGAAGTGATGCGAACCTACTTGGATGTGACAACTAACTGAAAGAAGAGTCAATGAGCAGATTTTGTGGAGGAAGGACCCAAAACTTCAGAAGTTTGCGAGGCGATGCTCGTTAAAGCTCCAACAAGCATCCACCCAGTTCAAGCAGCATGTGAAAATTTTGAGAAACTGGCGCAGTAAGAATGGTCTTTTCCTTCATTTGGTGGATCCGCAGGAATCAACGAGGATCAATACAACTCAGCCAACCCCACACCAGAGTCAGAGTCATTGGCGAGTTGAAGCAGCATGGCGGATCAAAGGTTCGACTACTCAGAAACAGCAGCGGAGAGCAGCTAGGAGCCAGGAGGCGCATTGCAGCTGGAGCGGAAGATTGAAGACTCAGCAAAGGCGAAGAGTTGCAGTGTTCACAAAGGCTTCGACGAGGACGTCGAAGGGATAAGTGGGGGAGAATGTAACGGACAAACTTCTAAACAAGATGTTGGATGTAATGCTTATGTCTGTCCGTTGTCTTTTGGCATGTTCATGCCTTGTACAGAATGTAAAGGGGCGGCCGAAGGCTTAATAGTCCCATTTTAGTTGGGTTGGTGGCCTCTTTAGGCTTGTAAATAAAGGTTGTGTCATGTGGACACGTTCGAGAGCTTTTCGGTCTGTAATGGACCATTTTACCCTTTGTTGTGCAACTATTCAGAGCTTGTAAAGTCTGTTTGTAATTTGCATTGTCTATGAAGTGTTTTTCGGACATGTTTGCTTGTGGATCCCGATTGAGGCGTTCTCTTTAACCCGTTCTCTCTTTTGTTGGTCCTAAGGGACAATGGGAGGCTTCGGGGAGGCTGACCTTTGCGGACGGACGCGCGAGGGTGCCGCACGCCTTAGGCAAAACCAGCTAAGGTCGTGACAACCCGGGGGGTTCCAGGGTGCTGAGATGGCTGACATTTTGCTCCGCTCAAGATGGTCACCGCGCAACGCAAAAACAGGCCA
>NW_027021339.1:837294-839794 GCF_036884655.1 Musa acuminata AAA Group | reverse complement strand
TACGAAAGCCCCATCCAGCCCTGTGCCACCCGGGGGGTTCCAGGGTGCTGAGATGGCTGACATTTTGCTCCGCTCACGACGGTCACCGCGCGACGCAAGAACAGCCCAAAAACAGGCCAAAACGGCCCAAAAACGGGACAAAACTGGCCATTTTTGGCTGCGCGAGCGAGCGGCGAGCGGCGGACAGCGAGCTAAGCGAGAGGCAGCACCGTCCCTGCTATACGAAAGCCCCATCCAGCCCTGTGCCACCCGGGGGGTTCCAGGGTGCTGAGATGGCTGACATTTTGCTCCGCTCACGACGGTCACCGCGCGACGCAAGAACAGCCCAAAAACAGGCCAAAACGGCCCAAAAACGGGCCAAAACTGGCCATTTTTGGCTGCGCGAGCGAGCAGCGAGCGGCGGACAGCGAGCGAAGCGAGAGGCATCACCGTCCCTGCTATACGAAAGCCCCATCCAGCCCTGTGCCACCCGGGGGGTTCCAGGGTGCTGAGATGGCTGACATTTTGCTCCGCTCAAGATGGTCACCGCGCAACGCAAAAACAGGCCAAAAACTGGCCAAAACGGGCCAAAACTGGCCATTTTTGGCTGCGCGAGCGAGCGGCGAGCGACGGACAGCAAGCAAAGCGAGAGGCAGCACAGTCCCTGCTATACGAAAGCCCCATCCAGCCCTGTGCCACCCGGGGGGTTCCAGGGTGCTGAGATGGCTGACATTTTGCTCCGCTCACGACGGTCACCGCGCAACGCAAGAACAGGCCAAAAACTTGCCAAAACGGCCCAAAAACGGGCCAAAACTGGCCATTTTTGGCTGCGCGAGCGAGCGGCGAACAGCGAGCGAAGCGAGAGGCAGCACCGTCCCTGCTATACGAAAGCCCCATCCAGCCCTGTGCCACCCGGGGGGTTCCAGGGTGCTGAGATGGCTGACATTTTGCTCCGCTCACGACGGTCACCGCGCGACGCAAGAACAGCCCAAAAACAGGCCAAAACGGCCCAAAAACGGGCCAAAACTGGCCATTTTTGGCTGCGCGAGCGAGCGGCGAGCGGCGGACAGCGAGCTAAGCGAGAGGCAGCACCGTCCCTGCTATACGAAAGCCCCATCCAGCCCTGTGCCACCCGGGGGGTTCCAGGGTGCTGAGATGGCTGACATTTTGCTCCGCTCACGACGGTCACCGCGCGACGCAAGAACAGCCCAAAAACAGGCCAAAACGGCCCAAAAACGGGCCAAAACTGGCCATTTTTGGCTGCGCGAGCGAGCAGCGAGCGGCGGACAGCGAGCGAAGCGAGAGGCATCACCGTCCCTGCTATACGAAAGCCCCATCCAGCCCTGTGCCACCCGGGGGGTTCCAGGGTGCTGAGATGGCTGACATTTTGCTCCGCTCAAGATGGTCACCGCGCAACGCAAAAACAGGCCAAAAACTGGCCAAAACGGGCCAAAACTGGCCATTTTTGGCTGCGCGAGCGAGCGGCGAGCGGCGGACAGCGAGCGAAGCGAGAGGCAGCACCGTCCCTGCTATACGAAAGCCCCATCCAGCCCTGTGCCACCCGGGGGGTTCCAGGGTGCTGAGATGGCTGACATTTTGCTCCGCTCACGACGGTCACCGCGCGACGCAAGAACAGGCCAAAAACTGGCCAAAACGGCCCAAAAACGGGCCAAAACTGGCCATTTTTGGCTGCGCGAGCGAGCGGCGAGCGGCGGACAACGAGCGAAGCGAGAGGCAGCACCATCCCTGCTATACGAAAGCCCCATCCAGCCCTGTGCCACCCGGGGGGTTCCAGGGTGCTGAGATGGCTGACATTTTGCTCCGCTCACGACGGTCACCGCGCGACGCAAGAACAGCCCAAAAACAGGCCAAAACGGCCCAAAAACGGGACAAAACTGGCCATTTTTGGCTGCGCGAGCGAGCGGCGAGCGGCGGACAGCGAGCTAAGCGAGAGGCAGCACCGTCCCTGCTATACGAAAGCCCCATCCAGCCCTGTGCCACCCGGGGGGTTCCAGGGTGCTGAGATGGCTGACATTTTGCTCCGCTCACGACGGTCACCGCGCGACGCAAGAACAGCCCAAAAACAGGCCAAAACGGCCCAAAAACGGGCCAAAACTGGCCATTTTTGGCTGCGCGAGCGAGCAGCGAGCGGCGGACAGCGAGCGAAGCGAGAGGCATCACCGTCCCTGCTATACGAAAGCCCCATCCAGCCCTGTGCCACCCGGGGGGTTCCAGGGTGCTGAGATGGCTGACATTTTGCTCCGCTCAAGATGGTCACCGCGCAACGCAAAAACAGGCCAAAAACTGGCCAAAACGGGCCAAAACTGGCCATTTTTGGCTGCGCGAGCGAGCGGCGAGCGGCGAACAGCGAGCGAAGCGAGAGGCAGCACCGTCCCTGCTATACGAAAGCCCCATCCAGCCCTGTGCCACCCGGGGGGTTCCAGGGTGCTGAGATGGCTGACATTTTGCTCCGCTCACGACGGTCACCGCGCGACGCAAGAACAGGCCAAAAACTGGCCAA
>NW_027021339.1:814794-817294 GCF_036884655.1 Musa acuminata AAA Group | reverse complement strand
TTTGCTCCGCTCACGACGGTCACCGCGCGACGCAAGAACAGCCCAAAAACAGGCCAAAACGGCCCAAAAACGGGCCAAAACTGGCCATTTTTGGCTGCGCGAGCGAGCGGCGAGCGGCGGACAGCGAGCTAAGCGAGAGGCAGCACCGTCCCTGCTATACGAAAGCCCCATCCAGCCCTGTGCCACCCGGGGGGTTCCAGGGTGCTGAGATGGCTGACATTTTGCTCCGCTCACGACGGTCACCGCGCGACGCAAGAACAGCCCAAAAACAGGCCAAAACGGCCCAAAAACGGGCCAAAACTGGCCATTTTTGGCTGCGCGAGCGAGCAGCGAGCGGCGGACAGCGAGCGAAGCGAGAGGCATCACCGTCCCTGCTATACGAAAGCCCCATCCAGCCCTGTGCCACCCGGGGGGTTCCAGGGTGCTGAGATGGCTGACATTTTGCTCCGCTCAAGATGGTCACCGCGCAACGCAAAAACAGGCCAAAAACTGGCCAAAACGGGCCAAAACTGGCCATTTTTGGCTGCGCGAGCGAGCGGCGAGCGGCGGACAGCGAGCGAAGCGAGAGGCAGCACCGTCCCTGCTATACGAAAGCCCCATCCAGCCCTGTGCCACCCGGGGGGTTCCAGGGTGCTGAGATGGCTGACATTTTGCTCCGCTCACGACGGTCACCGCGCGACGCAAGAACAGGCCAAAAACTGGCCAAAACGGCCCAAAAACGGGCCAAAACTGGCCATTTTTGGCTGCGCGAGCGAGCGGCGAGCGGCGGACAACGAGCGAAGCGAGAGGCAGCACCATCCCTGCTACACGAAAGCCCCATCCAGCCCTGTGCCACCCGGGGGGTTCCAGGGTGCTGAGATGGCTGACATTTTGCTCCGCTCACGACGGTCACCGCGCGACGCAAGAACAGCCCAAAAACAGGCCAAAACGGCCCAAAAACGGGACAAAACTGGCCATTTTTGGCTGCGCGAGCGAGCGGCGAGCGGCGGACAGCGAGCTAAGCGAGAGGCAGCACCGTCCCTGCTATACGAAAGCCCCATCCAGCCCTGTGCCACCCGGGGGGTTCCAGGGTGCTGAGATGGCTGACATTTTGCTCCGCTCACGACGGTCACCGCGCGACGCAAGAACAGCCCAAAAACAGGCCAAAACGGCCCAAAAACGGGCCAAAACTGGCCATTTTTGGCTGCGCGAGCGAGCAGCGAGCGGCGGACAGCTAGCGAAGCGAGAGGCATCACCGTCCCTGCTATACGAAAGCCCCATCCAGCCCTGTGCCACCCGGGGGGTTCCAGGGTGCTGAGATGGCTGACATTTTGCTCCGCTCAAGATGGTCACCGCGCAACGCAAAAACAGGCCAAAAACTGGCCAAAACGGGCCAAAACTGGCCATTTTTGGCTGCGCGAGCGAGCGGCGAGCGGCGAACAGCGAGCGAAGCGAGAGGCAGCACCGTCCCTGCTATACGAAAGCCCCATCCAGCCCTGTGCCACCCGGGGGGTTCCAGGGTGCTGAGATGGCTGACATTTTGCTCCGCTCACGACGGTCACCGCGCGACGCAAGAACAGGCCAAAAACTGGCCAAAACGGCCCAAAAACGGGCCAAAACTGGCCATTTTTGGCTGCGCGAGCGAGCGGCGAGCGGCGGACAGCGAGCGAAGCGAGAGGCAGCACCGTCCCTGCTATACGAAAGCCCCATCCAGCCCTGTGCCACCCGGGGGGTTCCAGGGTGCTGAGATGGCTGACATTTTGCTCCGCTCACGACGGTCACCGCGCGACGCAAGAACAGCCCAAAAACAGGCCAAAACGGCCCAAAAACGGGACAAAACTGGCCATTTTTGGCTGCGCGAGCGAGCGGCGAGCGGCGGACAGCGAGCGAAGCGAGAGGCAGCACCGTCCCTGCTATACGAAAGCCCCATCCAGCCCTGTGCCACCCGGGGGGTTCCAGGGTGCTGAGATGGCTGACATTTTGCTCCGCTCACGACGGTCACCGCGCGACGCAAGAACAGCCCAAAAACAGGCCAAAACGGCCCAAAAACGGGCCAAAACTGGCCATTTTTGGCTGCGCGAGCGAGCAGCGAGCGGCGGACAGCGAGCGAAGCGAGAGGCATCACCGTCCCTGCTATACGAAAGCCCCATCCAGCCCTGTGCCACCCGGGGGGTTCCAGGGTGCTGAGATGGCTGACATTTTGCTCCGCTCAAGATGGTCACCGCGCAACGCAAAAACAGGCCAAAAACTGGCCAAAACGGGCCAAAACTGGCCATTTTTGGCTGCGCGAGCGAGCGGCGAGCGGCGAACAGCGAGCGAAGCGAGAGGCAGCACCGTCCCTGCTATACGAAAGCCCCATCCAGCCCTGTGCCACCCGGGGGGTTCCAGGGTGCTGAGATGGCTGACATTTTGCTCCGCTCACGACGGTCACCGCGCGACGCAAGAACAGGCCAAAAACTGGCCAAAACGGCCCAAAAACGGGCCAAAACTGGCCATTTTTGGCTGCGCGAGCGAGCGGCGA
>NW_027021339.1:794794-804794 GCF_036884655.1 Musa acuminata AAA Group | reverse complement strand
CACGCCCGGAAGACCCGCCTCTGCGGTACCATGGCCTTCACTCCTTGAATCCATAGCCCTTCTTGCCGTCGTGTTGTTCACCAAAGCGGAGCTCCCAGTAGCTCCCGATCATACCTCCATATGATCTCATCCCTCACGGGACAATGTCGTGTGTGTCGCATTGCCACGAACTGTTCCACCACGATCCGCTGCACCATGTCGCCTCCTGGTGACATCTCCATTGCATTCTGATCCTTGTGGAATAAACTCGAATTGTGAACCCTCCATGTGTGGCCTCTGCCAATACATCGCAGGGTCTCCTCCACCTTCGATTTTGTTCGCTCCTTTGGCAATCGACCTTCATCCACCCACTCTTGGGTCACACCTAGATGAAGCACCGCTCTAGGACAGTCCGTCGCCTAGTAGCTCCCGAAGTCCACCGACTTCGCTGTAATTTGTGCACCATTGCCTGGATCCTGGGCCTCTGCCCCTACCAGCACAATCTCCGCTGCGCACTGCTTCCTTCATAGCAACTTGAATGGCAACACTGTGGCATATTCTTCAAGAGTACCCGCCTCTGCGTCCTCTTGCCCCGTGCTAAGGCCTTCTGTACCCAACTTCGCCTCCGCAAATTGAGTCGCCTTAGTTCCTCCATCGAATGCTCCTCCGAGATAAGGTGCATGTGCCCCGAAGCTCCCTTCGTCTTTGGCACCATGCAAGATGAGTCCGCTCTGTCAGAATGAAGGACCCAAGGAACAGCATGATTCTACTCCTGCCTCTGCAAGAGTTCATGTCCTTGACCTCTGTCTAGGGAAAGCGCTGTGCCTCTGCTCCATGTTCCAACTTCTATGCTGGCTCCCTTCATGCGGCTTGGGTACTTCGCCAAGTTACACCCAAGTTGCTCCGCTCCTCGTTTTTGCATTGAGTCGATGGTGGCCCTCGCGCCCACCATTCCACGGGTCAGCCCTCCCTTGAGTCCGATCTCCATATCGACTCCAAGTGTGCCTCCATTTGAGTTGCTTTGGGTCGCTCCCCCACTTGATCTCGCAATGCATCCACCAATGCATTCTCTCAAGCGAGATCATGCGACGACTCCTCGCCGCTTGCTCAGTCCATCGAGCTTCGTGGAGTTGTTGTTTGTGAGGTACTCCTCCTCAACATGTGAAGTCCGTCTCACATGATTCTCCCTCTGGAGAGCTGAGACTTATCCCTCCTGGATAACTGTCCCGTTGGAGCAACATCTCTCTTCGTTTCGGAGACCACCATCCCCTTGGACTACTCCGATCTGCTGAACAAACTGTGCATTGTTCTGCCTCTTGCAAACGCACTTACTAGATTGCGCCTCCACGTCAATACAGCCACCGCTGCACCCCTCAAGGCCTAGCAACATGCTGAACTCGTTGCACACTTCAGCCTCCTCCGGACGTATCCTTCGCATGTCGAAGAGAAAGTTTCAATGCTCCATGGCGCCGAGTCTCGACCGCCTTGGGATGGCCACGAACAATCCATCGTCCGCATACAAGCCCATGCATGAGTACCGAATTCTTCGAGTTAGCAATTCCCCTCACCTCTGTGAGCTTTGCACAACTCTTTCGGTCGCTGAGCAACTCATTCCACTTTGCATGGTCTCGTCCTTTGCCAAGCGCCTCGCTTGCCTTGAGCACCATCAAGTAAAGTTGACAACGTTGAGCCGTAGCTCAAACTCAGCCATCCCAACCTTTGTGCGCTCCAAATTCTTCCAAGCTTGCCTGTTCTCGTGGTGCCTCTTGCGCGAAGGGTTGGCCATTCCTCTGAATGCCAATCTCAGATGCCCGCTCCTCTGAGCGACTCTTTTCCCTACATCTCCATGCCCGTTTTCCCTCAAACGGTCGCGCGTGTGCTGACTGCCCTCAACGCAGCCCCGCTAGGTCCCCCACGTTTGCATGTCAAGTGTTTCTATGAGTGCTTGTCCCGCTCTGATACCATATTGTCACGACCTTAGCTGGTTTTGCCTAAGGCGTGCGGCACCCTCGCGCGTCCGTCCGCAAAGGTCAGCCTCCCCGAAGCCTCCCATTGTCCCTTAGGACCAACAAAAGAGAGAACGGGTTAAAGAGAACGCCTCAATCGGGATCCACAAGCAAACATGTCGAAAAAACACTTCATAGACAATGCAAATTACAAACAGACTTTACAAGCTCTGAATAGTGGCACAACAAAGGGTAAAATGGTCCATTACAGACCGAAAAGCTCTCGAACGTGTCCACATGACACAACCTTTATTTACAAGCCTAAAGAGGCCACCAACCCAACTAAAATGGGACTATTAAGCCTTCGGCCGCCCCTTTACATTCTGTACAAGGCATGAACATGCCAAAAGACAACGGACAGACATAAGCATTACATCCAACATCTTGTTTAGAAGTTTGTCCGTTACAACCCGGGAGGTTCCAAGGTGTTGAGATGGCTGACATTTTGCTCCGCTAACGACGGTCGCCGCGCCACGCAAGAACAGCCCAAAAAGGGCCAAAACAGCCCAAAGAGGGGCCAAAACTGGCCATTTTTGGCTGCGCGAGCAAGCGGCGAGCGACGGACAGCAAGCAAAGCGAGAGGCAGCACAGTCCCTGCTATACGAAAGCCCCATCCAGCCCTGTGCCACCCGGGGGGTTCCAGGGTGCTGAGATGGCTGACATTTTGCTCCGCTCACGACGGTCACCGCGCAACGCAAGAACAGGCCAAAAACTTGCCAAAACGGCCCAAAAACGGGCCAAAACTGGCCATTTTTGGCTGCGCGAGCGAGCGGCGAACAGCGAGCGAAGCGAGAGGCAGCACCGTCCCTGCTATACGAAAGCCCCATCCAGCCCTGTGCCACCCGGGGGGTTCCAGGGTGCTGAGATGGCTGACATTTTGCTCCGCTCACGACGGTCACCGCGCGACGCAAGAACAGCCCAAAAACAGGCCAAAACGGCCCAAAAACGGGCCAAAACTGGCCATTTTTGGCTGCGCGAGCGAGCGGCGAGCGGCGGACAGCGAGCTAAGCGAGAGGCAGCACCGTCCCTGCTATACGAAAGCCCCATCCAGCCCTGTGCCACCCGGGGGGTTCCAGGGTGCTGAGATGGCTGACATTTTGCTCCGCTCACGACGGTCACCGCGCGACGCAAGAACAGCCCAAAAACAGGCCAAAACGGCCCAAAAACGGGCCAAAACTGGCCATTTTTGGCTGCGCGAGCGAGCAGCGAGCGGCGGACAGCGAGCGAAGCGAGAGGCATCACCGTCCCTGCTATACGAAAGCCCCATTCAGCCCTGTGCCACCCGGGGGGTTCCAGGGTGCTGAGATGGCTGACATTTTGCTCCGCTCAAGATGGTCACCGCGCAACACAAAAACAGGCCAAAAACTGGCCAAAACGGGCCAAAACTGGCCATTTTTGGCTGCGCGAGCGAGCGGCGAGCGGCGGACAGCGAGCGAAGCGAGAGGCAGCACTGTCCCTGCTATACGAAAGCCCCATCCAGCCCTGTGCCACCCGGGGGGTTCCAGGGTGCTGAGATGGCTGACATTTTGCTCCGCTCACGACGGTCACCGCGCGACGCAAGAACAGGCCAAAAACTGGCCAAAACGGCCCAAAAACGGGCCAAAACTGGCCATTTTTGGCTGCGCGAGCGAGCGGCGAGCGGCGGACAACGAGCGAAGCGAGAGGCAGCACCATCCCTGCTATACGAAAGCCCCATCCAGCCCTGTGCCACCCGGGGGGTTCCAGGGTGCTGAGATGGCTGACATTTTGCTCCGCTCACGACGGTCACCGCGCGACGCAAGAACAGCCCAAAAACAGGCCAAAACGGCCCAAAAACGGGACAAAACTGGCCATTTTTGGCTGCGCGAGCGAGCGGCGAGCGGCGGACAGCGAGCTAAGCGAGAGGCAGCACCGTCCCTGCTATACGAAAGCCCCATCCAGCCCTGTGCCACCCGGGGGGTTCCAGGGTGCTGAGATGGCTGACATTTTGCTCCGCTCACGACGGTCACCGCGCGACGCAAGAACAGCCCAAAAACAGGCCAAAACGGCCCAAAAACGGGCCAAAACTGGCCATTTTTGGCTGCGCGAGCGAGCAGCGAGCGGCGGACAGCGAGCGAAGCGAGAGGCATCACCGTCCCTGCTATACGAAAGCCCCATCCAGCCCTGTGCCACCCGGGGGGTTCCAGGGTGCTGAGATGGCTGACATTTTGCTCCGCTCAAGATGGTCACCGCGCAACGCAAAAACAGGCCAAAAACTGGCCAAAACGGGCCAAAACTGGCCATTTTTGGCTGCGCGAGCGAGCGGCGAGCGGCGAACAGCGAGCGAAGCGAGAGGCAGCACCGTCCCTGCTATACGAAAGCCCCATCCAGCCCTGTGCCACCCGGGGGGTTCCAGGGTGCTGAGATGGCTGACATTTTGCTCCGCTCACGACGGTCACCGCGCGACGCAAGAACAGGCCAAAAACTGGCCAAAACGGCCCAAAAACGGGCCAAAACTGGCCATTTTTGGCTGCGCGAGCGAGCGGCGAGCGGCGGACAGCGAGCGAAGCGAGAGGCAGCACCGTCCCTGCTATACGAAAGCCCCATCCAGCCCTGTGCCACCCTGTCACGAACGGTCGTCGCGCACCCGCAACAACTCCGTTCAACGAACCGTTCGTCGCTCACACCCGCATGTACAGCTGCTTGACAGCATGTTTTCTTATGGTTTTGGGTCATTTTGCTTGTAAATATGTAAGTTCGAACAAGCTGCAGCGTTGCAAAGCGACCGTTCACCAAACCGAGCAAAACAGCCCCAAAACAGCCCAAAACGGCTCCGTTTTCGCGTGCCGCGGGAGGTGAGCGGAGTGCTGCCTCCGCTCACCAAAATGTCAGCCAGCTCAGACCCCAGGAACCCCCCGGGTGGCACATGGCTGGATGGGGCTTCGGTTATATACCGGGCGTTGAACACTCTTTCGCAAGTTCGCACGTGACCTTTACGGGAACTTGGTGTTGCGTCCGGGACCAGGTGAGCGGCTGTTTGTGGGCTTGCAGCTGTTCGTTCATCCTTGAAAGCCTTGTTTTTCTCCCTCTCCCTCTTTTCTCTTGTGCACACAAGGTGTTCGACGATTTGCTTGTAAAGCTTCCCTTTTCGCGAGACTTCGGGACTTGTCCGTTGCTCGTTCTTTCGATCTAACTTTCTTTCTCTTTTACAGGTCCTTCGGGACCTGCGAGAGGTTACAAAGTGGCTGATCCTTGCGGAGCAAGATCGCAAGGGCAAAGCGCGACTTAGGCAACGCAAGCTAAGTTCGCGTCTTTGCAACGAGGACGACCCGCGACTTAGGCAAGGCAAGCTAAGTTCGCGTCTTTGGCCGCAAGGGTGCCTCACGCCTTAGGCAATTCCAGCTAAGGTCGTGACATTGTGGTATCAGAGCGGGCAAGCTCTTCGATCGAACAGCGAACGAACTTCGCAACTTCGCCATGGCAAAGCATCGTGGCGAATCAAGCAAGACGGGGCAAGCCGGAACCTTGCCCCAAGCAGCCGCAGGTGGGCTGCATGTGCACACTCGCTCTCATGCTGTTGGAGCCGCTCACGAGGATCGCGGCAGCGAACAGGATGAGCGAGAAGTTGGCAACTCTCCGCGAGCGGAGGAAGCGCAATCTGGTGCGCTAACTGGGAAAAAGAGTCATAAGGAGAGACTCACGACGGCGGAAACCCGCCTGGATGTTCTGGAAGCGAGCATGGAGGAACTCTACCATGGCCAACAAAGACTTGTTGGGGTAGAGAGCTCGCAAGAGGAAGCGGAGTCCAGGATCGACAAGGTCGAGGCCCTAGTCGACCGACTGTCCGATGACACCAAGGACTCCGTGCAGCACTTACAAGATGTTGTGGCGGAACTCACGGCGAAGGTGGCTATGCTCACAAGAACGCTAAATGCGGGAGGAGGCAACACCCGCGTTGCACCGCCACAAAACTTGAGGGCACCTGAGCCCCATGGATACGGAGGGGCCAGAGATGCCAAGGAGCTCGAGAACTTTCTGTTCGACATGGAGCAATACTTCCGAGCTACGAGGCCCGATTCTGAAGATACCAAAGTTTCAATAGCAACAATGTATCTGAACGGAGATGCGAAACTTTGGTGGCGAACTCGTTGGGAGGAGATCCAACAAGGTCGGTGTCGAGTCGACACATGGGAAGACTTGAAGCGGGAGTTGAGAACTCAGTTCCTACCGGAGAACACAGAGTTCGTCGCAAGAAGGAAGTTGAGACAACTCCGCCAAAGTACCACCATCCGAGACTATGTAAAGCAGTTTTCTGCACTGATGCTGGACATACAGGACATGTCCGAGAAGGACAAGTTGTTCAGCTTCCTTGATGGTTTGAAACCATGGGCTCAGCAGGAGCTGAATCGAAGGAATGTTACCGACGTGGTCGGGGCAATTGCAGCTGCAGAAAGGCTCACCGACTTCGTTTCCTCTGAAGACCCAGCGAGAAGGAAACAATCTTCAAGCAATCGCCCTCCAAAACATTCTCGAGGGAAGGAGCTCGGGGGCGAACAAAAGAAGAAGAGCTCCCACAAAGGGCCGAACCCGAAAGGCAAGGCCTCAAAACCTGGAGGATGCTTCTTGTGCGGAGGACCGCACATGGTAAGGGAGTGCCCACAGAAGCAGGCACTCAACGCTTTGACAGCTTCCATCCACCCTCCCCGATCGGACAAGGGCAAAGCTGTTGCTCTTAGTTCGAGCAGTTCAGAATCCAGCAGCGACGATGAGGAGTCGCAAGGACCCCGAATGGGAGCAATGCGTCTGTTGAACGCTATGCGGGGTCAAGTGGGGGAGAACATGAAGACGAAGGCACAAAAAGCAGGAAGCAGCGAGCTAATGTATGTGGACATTAAGCTGAATGGCCAAACAACCCATGCAATGGTGGACACGGGCGCTACCCACAACTTCATAGCCGATCGTGAAGCACAGCGACTTGGGTTGACCTTGGAGAAGAGCCCAAGCCGAATGAAAGCAGTGAACTCGGAGGCCAGGCGAATCTCCGGGTTGGCGAAGGGAGTTCCCATCAGAATCGGGACTTGGAGCGGAAACACCAACATGATGGCCGTGCCACTAGACGACTTCCAAGTGATTCTTGGAATGGAGTTTATGCACGCGGCGAAGTTGGTGCCGATGCCATTCTTGAATTCCCTATGTATGATGGGAGGCGATGATCCCTGCGTGGTTCCCGTCTCTCGGAGAGGAACCAAGGAGCCCCAACACATCTCGGCATTACAATTGAAGAAAGGGGTGCGAAAAGGCGAGTTGACATTCGTGGCTGCTATGAAGCTAGAGCCACTCAACGAGGAGGCCATTCAAGAACCTGCCGTGGTGGCGAATGTCCTAAAAGAGTTCAAAGATGTTATGCCACCCGAGTTGCCGAAGACTCTCCCTCCACGCAGAGGCGTGGATCACAGTATCGAGCTGGAGCCAGGAGTGAAGCCTCCAGCAAGACCACCCTACCGCATGCCTCCACCAGAGTTGGCCGAACTCAGGAAGCAGTTAGGTGAACTGCTAAGCGGTGGTCTCATCCGCAGCTCAAAAGCACCTTTCGGAGCTCCAGTTCTCTTCCAGAAGAAACAAGATGGGAGCCTCCGATTATGCGTCGACTATCGAGCCCTCAACAAAGTAACAGTGAAGAACAAGTATCCCATCCCGCTCATCGCGGACTTGTTCGACCAACTGGGCAAGGCCAAGTATTTCTCAAAACTCGACCTTCGGTCGGGGTATTGGCAGGTGCGCATTGCTGAAGGCGACGAAGCGAAGACTACCTGTGTGACCAGGTATGGAGCGTTTGAGTTCTTGGTGATGCCTTTCGGCTTAACCAACGCTCCGGCCACATTCTGTACTCTCATGAACCAACTATTCAAGGAGTATTTGGATAAGTTCGTGGTCGTCTACTTGGACGATATCGTCGTCTACAGCCAAACGCTCGAGGAGCACGTCAAGCACCTTCGGACGATTTTCAAGGTTCTCAGGGAGAACACTTTGTTTGTAAAAAGGGAGAAATGCTACTTTGCTCAAACTGAGATCCTATTCTTAGGGCATCGAATCGGTGATGGCTCCATTCGGATGGACAAGTCGAAGGTGCAAGCAGTTGCGGAATGGCGAACTCCAAAGAAGGTGCCAGAGTTGAGATCCTTCCTTGGATTCGTCAACTACTATCGACGCTTCATTTCAGGATATTCGAAGCGGGCAACCCCACTGACGGAGTTGCTGAAGAAGGAGCAGCCTTGGAAGTGGTCTGACAAATGTGAGATAGCATTCCAAGATCTGAAGGCTGCTGTTCTGGAGGAACCAGTGCTCAAATTGCCAAACTATGGAGAGCCCTTTGAAGTCCATACCGATGCTTCGGACTTTGCTATTGGTGGAGTACTCATGCAAGAAGGTCATCCGGTGGCCTACGAGAGCCGCAAACTCAACGAGACCGAGAGGCGGTATCCAGTGCATGAGAAAGAGATGACAGCGGTGATCCACTGCCTACGAGTTTGGCGACACTACCTCCTCGGGTCGCGATTTGTGCTGAGGACAGACAACATCGCCCTGAGTTATTTCCAAACTCAGAAGAAGCTCTCCCCAAAGCAAGCACGGTGGCAGGACTTCATGGCTGAATTTGATATGGCAATGGAATACAAGCCCGGGAAGGCGAATGTCGTGGCCGATGCGCTGAGTCGGAAGGTGGAGTGCGTGAATGCTGCACAACTGGAGGGCAGAGGCCAAACAAGTCAGTTACATTCCAACTTCCTTTCCCGAATCAGAGATGGACTGTATAGTGATCCCCAGGCAGTTATCCTGATGCAGCTCATCAAAGAAGGCAAGGCACGACGATTTTGGGTCCAGGAGGGACTTGTTTACACAAAAGGGAATAGAGTGTATGTTCCCCGAGTGGACAATTTGAGGCGTGAACTCTTGAAAGAGTGTCACGATTCCCTTTGGGCTGGACATCCCGGCATTCACAGAACATTGGCTCTCGTGGAGAGGGCCTTCTACTGGCCAAAGATGGGGATTGATGTGGAGGAGTATGTTCGAACATGCCTTACTTGCCAACAAGACAAGGTGGAGCAACGGAAGCCGGTGGGACTTTTGGAGCCGTTGCCTGTACCAGAAAGGCCATGGGAGAGCATTTCCTTAGACTTCATATCTAGCTTGCCGCCTGTAGGGGGACTTGGATCGATACTTGTGGTGGTCGATCGGTTTTCAAAGTATGCAACTTTCATTGCTGCTCCCCTACACTGCTCAGCTGAAGAGGCGGCCAGACTGATGATGAAGGGTGTAGTGAAGTATTGGGGAGTCCCACACAATATTGTTAGTGATCGAGACGCTCGGTTCCTGGGACGATTCTGGACCGAGCTATTCAAATTGTTGGGGTCAAAGTTATACTTCTCTACAAGCCTCCACCCCCAGACGGATGGTCAAACTGAAAGAATAAATTCGCTCTTAGAGCAGTATCTCCGGCACTTCGTGAGTGCCAATCAACGAGATTGGGTGAAGCTGTTGGACATCGCCCAATTCTCCTACAACTTGCAGCGGAGCTCTGCATCCAACAAGAGCCCCTTCGAAATTATCACAGGACAACAACCGTCGACTCCACACACTATGGCAATTGGTTATACTGGGAGTAGTCCATCAGCCTACCATTTCGCAAAGGAGTGGCATCGAAATGCCGATATTGCGCGGGCTTACTTGGAGAAGGCGGCAAAACGGATGAAGAAGTGGGCAGACTTGGGAAGGCGACCACAAGAGTTCAAAGTTGGCGATTTGGTGTTGGTAAAGCTCCAACCAGCATCACTCCAATTCTTCAGGAAAAGAGTCCACAAAGGATTGGTGCGTAAGTATGAAGGACCCTTCCCAATTATCAGCAGAGTAGGCAATGTTTCTTACAAGTTGCAGCTGCCGGCGTGGTTCAAAATTCACAACGTTCTTCACGCCAGCAACCTGAAGGCCTACCATTCGGATCCGCAAGATGCTTCTCGAAGTATTCCAACTCGGCTACCTCCCATCACAGCCTCCTACGAGAA